>NC_080686.1:31035914-31338944 GCF_030445035.2 Dasypus novemcinctus | reverse complement strand
AACATATTACAATTATTTATTTATTGTTTTCCTCCAACACCCAGGAAGAGCAGAGACTGGCTTTTTGTTCACTACAGTATCCCCAGTGCCAAGAACAGTGCCTGGGACCTGGGAATAGCACTCATTAAATATTTGTTGCATGAATGGACACTATGTCCCCAATATATATTTTAAAGAGATAGCTATATTTCTTCTGCCAGACTTACAGTGAGTCATAGATATATAAAGAGAAAGAACATTAGAGGCATTATAAACCCCAAGTACAAATACGCTGAGGTAGGAGTTTGACAAGTTAGTGGAAAGGAAAAAAAAAAGAAGCAGAGCAGATATGTAAGAGACAGAATTGACAAGAGAGGTAGAAATAATATTATCAAGGGCTGTGCTGCTCTAGGAAGGAGTACAGATTTTATTCCATGCTTAATGAATGCTAGCTGAGTGTTTTAAGCAGGTGAGTTACATAGTAGAGTTTACCTTTTTAGAATACTACTCTGGACCTCTGTGGAGAATGGATTATAGTCGGCAAAAAGAGAACCAGCTATTCATTGTGTCTTTCATCACTCTAAGGTCTGTTATCTTTTCTGTACAGTGACAATTTCTTCCTTACGTTCTCCCAGTGTCTAATTTATTTTTGCTTTATCTTCAAAGAAGCTTTAGGTTACAGAAAAGTAATATAGAAAATATAGGGGGATTCCCATATACCCAACACCCTCCCCCTTTCCCACTCTCCCTTATTAATAACATTTTAAATGTGATGGTTAGGCTATTGTGTCAACTTGGCCAGGTAATTGTGCCCAGTTGTTTGGTCAAGCAAGCACTGGGCTAACTGTAATACAAGGGCATTTATGGATTTTAGTCACCATTGACTTTACTGCAGTGGTAAATCATAGATAGCTGGTTATGATTACATCAGTCAGGGAGATTGCCATCAGCAATGAGTGACGCTTAACCCAATCAGTTGAATTCCTTAAAAGGGGAAGTGATTCCAGCATTGAGAGAAAATTTCCCAGCTTGTCTTTGGATAGCCAACATCTCCCAGAACTCGTCAAGAACCTTCACTGGACTTTCACCAGAGCCATTGGTTGCAGCCTGCCTGAGGACCTGGACTTGTACATGAGAGAATCTCATAGAATTACATACTATTGACAGATATCTCTTGTTGATTCTGTTTCCCTAGAGAACCCTGACTAGTACAAATGTCTATGGTACATTTGTTACAATTGATATACAAATATGGAAGCACTGCTACTAACCATGGTCAATGGTTTAGATTATGGTTTACATTTTGCACTGTACACTTTTATAGATCATTGATAAAATTTAAAATGGCCTGTATCTGTCATTGCAATATCATGCAGAATAATTCTAACGCCCAAAAAATGACCCATGTTCTATTTATTCTATTCTTCCCTCCCTCTCCCCTTGGAACCTATGATAACCACTAAGTTTCAAGTTTTGAAGAATAAGGTTCATAGATATATGCAGTAATAGTGAGGACTTGACATTTCGGGCTGTTTTCTTTTTTTAGACACTGCCTATGTTCCTCAAAGATTCTTGGCCCTCTAATTGAGAACATAGCAGGACTCCCCAGGATGGGAGTTTAATATTTTCTTGTTTATTGTGTGGGTCTCCACCCACCGAGATAACGCACTATGACAAGATGAACACTTTCGTATTCCACAGAGGCTTGCCCCAGGTGTGCCCTATCCTATGTATCATCCCACCTCCAACACCCTGTACCAGTAACCCTCCCCTGCCATATCTGCCCAAAGAACATTCCCACCATTGTAGTTTTAACCATAGACATACAAATCCCCAGCGTTAACCTGCTCCTTCCTCCAACCCTCCCCCAGTTCCATGGATAGTCCAACCCAACTCGCCCACCCTACTCCCATTCAAATTTCTGCACCAGAATCTACTGCAATAATAAATCAAGACAGTAATTATGATCGCTTGGCCTAGTGTTAATAGAGAAGGACACAGAGTAAATAAAATCTTGATGTAATTTGCATATATATATAGATTTGAAAAAACTTGCTTAAATATACATTGATATATTGTAGAGGGAAAAGAAAAGGGAAGATTCAACATAACTCCTAAAGTTTTGCCATAAGCAATTGGCTGGATGGTCATGCCAGTTATTAAGATGCCGGGTATTTTGGGGTAAATCAAGATTTTATCTGGGATGTACTAAATGTGAAATATGTATTAGGTATTCAAGTAGGCAAAGTCAGGTAGCAACTGGATATATGAATCTGGGACTTGGGAGAGATTAGGTCATGAATTATAAATTTCTATAATCAAGGTTTGGTTGGTATTTGAAATAATGAGACTAAATGAAATAACCTGGAGAGAAAGTATTGCTAGAGAAGACAGCCCAGGATTAAATCCTGAGTCAGTCTAATCCTTTGTAACTTTGATCTTAGAAGAGTCAGCAAGGAGATCAAATAGGAGTAGTCCATGAAATGCTAGGAAAAAAACAACTGCATTTGCTACCCCAGAAGCCAAGAGAAGACTGTTTCAAGAAGGCAGTTGAACAAGTCAAGCCCTCAACACTGTTGCAAGTATCTCTGAACATGGCTCCTCAAGAAATGTAGATTGACTGTCACTGTGGGCCCCAAGGGGAGGGGGAAATAGATATTGAATAGATGGAACCAAAGTAACTGTGAGGGCAAAAGAAGTGTTTCACAAGAGTACACAAGGATGGATATAAAACATGTAATATTACACCAAAAACATATAGGGGAAGACAGACTGATAATGTAAACCATAATGTAAAACATAGGATAACTAAAAAATTTAGAAAACCGTATAGCCTAAAGTATAAACCACAACGTAAACACAAATGTTATCTTGTTTGAAAGCTATTGTCTCAATATCTGTACATCAGTTTCAGTAAATATGATGTGAATAAGTTAAAAGATTATCACTGTGGAAGGGAAAAGGTTTTATAATGGATATGTGGGAGTACTGTATATTGTATATATGAATTATTGTGATCTATGGCTCTTGTGAAGAGAAGCTCAATAATTAAGAAAAGAGGAAAGAAAAAGATAGGATGTAGAACTTTTCCAAATCAATATGTATTCTATATCTAACCTTTAAACTCATTGCTATATTCCATTTTATTATTATGGGAACCTGGCATTATATTGGGCTTCACTTTTCAGGAAGTTTTGGATCACAGAGTGGTTCAATAATGGCAGTGCAGGAATACTGGTATGGGATGTTATGGACAGGGGACATATGGTTGACAGGGAGTTATACAGAGCATGTGTCCAGGGTGCATGGAAATGTTTGGATATATTCATAGTGGAAACAATTAAAAACAACAGCTGGGGGGGTACTGGGTTCCTGGCCAGGAGGGTCTCTGTCGTGGTCCCTAGGGGAGCAGTGGCAGTCCCCCAGGTGCAACAGCAATGACCAGGAAGGAATGAGGGTCCAACAGTGAGCCCCTGATACTAATGACTATGCTTGTGAGCCTATACACCGGAAATAAGAACAAGGCCTAGAGCAGCACTGTGCCTAGGAGTTCCCTCCTGACAGCCTCCGTGTTACTCAAATGTGGCCAGTCTCAAAGCCAAACTCAGCATGTAAATGCAATGCCTTCCCCCAGCATGGGACATGATACCCAGGGATGAGCCTCCCTGGCACCGAGGGATCACTACCAAGTACCAGCTGATGATGTAACTAGAAAATGATCTTGAATTAAAGGTTCAACGCAGACCAGCAGAATATCCCTATCTACATATAATAACAGGAGTTAAAAATGCTGTTTAACCTAAAGTAAGGGGGAAATGGAAAGGACAAATGAGTTTATATGGCTATGAGTCTCTAAAAAAGAAAGAGTCTGGAGGTTGTCAGAAGGATTGCCCTTATGCACACCTGAGCAGAGTCTCAGAGACAGATAAATTAGATATAACCCCAGGTATTGGTTCTTTTGAGGGTTAAAGAGACCCATAGGTTCTATGGTCATGGCAGATGGAGTTCACTGCCATGTCAGTTGGCCCTTCTTTGGAGCTGGTGTTTTTGCGTGATGGAGCTGGACTCAGATGAGATCTTTTCACAAGCCTTCCATGCTACTTTACTGGAATTATAGTTGGTGCTGGGGTTTAAGATATATCTAGGGGATCTGAATCTCTGGACTGACAATATGATAGCCAGGTCCTGAGCCTCAACAGACTTCAGCTCATACACTCTGATTTATTGGACTTACCCCACTCAGCTAACATGGAGTTGAAGAATGTCAACCACCACACCATGGAGCCTAAAGTGCCTACAACTGAAAACAGGAGGATTGCATCCAGTATCCACGTGGAATCTAAGCCCCCTCTTGACATAGATGTGGAATGGAAACAACCAAACCAAGGTCCACAGGAAGGAGGAATACAGTAAGGATTAGAGTGGACTTAATGATATTCTATTCATGAACTATTGTGGTTAATAATCGAGAAAATGTGGCATTGGTGTGGAAAAAGTGACCATGGTGGCTGCTGGGTGTGGGGAATGGGAGGAAGAGATGAGATGTGGAGGCATTTTCGGGATTTGGAGTTGTCCTGAGTGGTACTGCAGGGACAATTGCCAGACATTGTATGTCCTCCCATGGCCCACTGGATAGAATGTGGGAGAGTGAGGGCTATGGTATGGACCACAGGCCATGGGATGCAGCGATGCCCAGAGATGTACTCACCAGACGCAATGGATGTGTCATGATGATGGGGGAGAGTGTTACTGTGGGGGGAGTGGTGGGGTGAGGGCGGTGGGGGTGAATGGGGACCTCATATTTTTTTAATGTAATATTTTTTAAAAAATGAATATATAAAATAAAAATAAAAATAAAAATAAAAAAGAAGCGGACTTGGCCCAGTGGATAGGGCGTCCGCCTACCACATGGGAGGTCTGCGGTTCAAATCCCAGGCCTCCTTGACCCGTGTGGAGCTGGCTCATGTGCAGTGCTGATGCGTGCAAGGAGTGCCCTGCCACACAGGGATGTCCCCTGCATAGGGGAGCCCCATGCGCAAGGAGTGCACCCTGTAAGGAGAGCCGCCCAGGGCGAAAGAAAGTGCAGCCTGCCCAGGAGTGGTGCTGTACGCATGGAGAGCTGACGCAGCAAGAAGACGCAACAAAAAGAGACACAGATTCCCATGCCGCTGACAATAATAGAAGTGGACAAGAACACGCAGCAAATGGACACAGAGAACAGACAACTTGGGGGAGGAAGGTAAAGGAAGAGAAATAAATAAAAAATTAAAAATTAAAAAAATATTAAAAAAAAAAAAAAAAGAAAGATGGACTGGATAAAGTTTTCATCTGCATATACTACTCCAGAAGCCAAGAGAGGACTGTTTCAAGTAGCACGAACTGGATAAAGTATCAATGCTGTTGAGAGTCAAGGAAAATAAGAGCAGAGAAGTAAGTAAAATGTGGTCATGTGGAGTTTATTGTGACTCTGTAGAGCAGTGGACAGGAAGGCAACCATGAGTACCTAGAACTGGTGCAGCTTCAAGCCAGGAACTTTCCACTTATACTAGCAAATATATATTTCCTTGTTGTTTTTGTTGTTAGGTATGGTTACAGGCTGAACTGTGTCCTCCGAAAAGATATGTTGACAGTCCTAATCCCCAGTACCTAAAACTGTGGCCTTATTTAGAAATAGGACCATTACAGATGGAATTAGGCAAGTTAAAATGAGGCCATATAGGAGTAATGTGGGCCCTTAATACAATAGGGCTGGTGTCCCTATAAATAGGGTAGAGGAGACACAGACACAGGGAAGAAGATGGCCCTGTGACCATGAGGGCAGAGACTGATTTGTGCGACAACCCAAGGAATGCCAAGGGTTGCCGACTGCTGCCAGAAGTCAGGACAGACTTACAGAACCATCCTTATGTACAGACTTCACAAGGAGCAGAGCCCTGCTGACACCTTGATTTTGGACATTGCAATGACAGATACAGGCCATTGTATATCATATAATAACTTGCAAAAATGTGTGGGAGAGAGTGTAAACTACAATGTAATATATAATCATCACTTAGTGGTAATGCCCCAAGATGTGACAAATGTCCACACTAATGAAGGATGTTGTTGATGTGGGAAAATGTAGGAAGACTAGGGAGTGGGGCATATGGGAATCCCTATATTTTTTGTGTAACATTTATGTAATCTAAGTTTCTTTAAAAAAAATTTTTTAAGTATATTAAAAAAAAGAAGAAACAAAATAATTTGAAAGTGAAATAGAAGATAAGGCACATTTAATTGTGTTGGCTTTCACAAGTTACCTAGCAAATCATAATACAGACTATTTAAAATTATTTCTTATTTATAAGATTTGGCATTCTTCTCTTCAGCTTGCCATCAAATGCTAACCCACTTCTGCTTTATCAAAATATCAAACAACTAGAGTCAATATTTTTTTAATCTAATTTTTATTTACAAGCATCCTATACTAACCAAGAAACCCCCCAGACCATCCCCTGGTAACCTCTAATTTACTTTCTGTCTCTTCAAATTTGCTGTTTGTAGATATCTCATTATAGGTAACATCGCATAATATTTGTCATTATGTGCCTTGCTTATTTCACTGAGCATAATGTTTTCAAGCTTCATCCCTGCTGCAGCATGTCTCAGAATTTCTTTCCTTCTTATGACCAAATAACATCCCCATGTGTATGCGTGTCACATTTTGTTTACCCATTCACAAGTCGATGGACATTTGGGCTGTTTCTACCTTTTGGCTATCATGAATAATGTTAATATGAACACTAGTGTACAAGTATCTTTTTTTGAGACCTTGTTTTCACTTACTTTAGGTATATGCCTAAAAAACTCAATATTTCAATGTCATGATTTTTAGGAAAAATGATGAATAATTTTTGGTGGAATTACATGCCACAATTCAGCTATAAATCATCAGACTATTTGGAAGCAAATTTCTCCTAGAATTGTCATGCAGTAGTTTCTGAGCCAGTATCACTGTATGTTCTCTATAATCCAATTTATTTTAAAAAGGCTTTCAGCTCTTTTTTGTATACTATTGATGTTAAGCATGACTGAATGCATACACTTGCTCCATCAAAAACAAATAGCATCTTACCACCCTGAATGCCTTGGCAGGAGTCACAAAAACAAGATTTAAATAAGAATAGCAGAAGGTAGACAGAATTCATGGGTGGTCTTTCCAGAAAAACAGCTTATATATCTCACTGAAATAGTAATTTGGTACTGTGGTATCAACATTTGTCTACCTGTTATTGGCCTCTTAACTATTATCTTAAGATGAAAAGTCAGGACATTTAATAGAGAAACTTAATTTGAAACCCACAATTTTTAAAAACCATATTTTTTTTAAACTGCCAAATTTTCCCTGATAATTTGCATTACTGACATACCAATATTTTAATTTTTAGTTGAAATGACTTAATGCGACTTACAGGTAACAAGTGAAACTTTGTTTTGTCCATAGCTGTCAATGATTTATAAGTGTATTGGAGAAAATCCTCTAAAAGTGAAGGTATTCAATGAATATATTAAAAAATTGACCTTAAAGAAAATCACAAATTTTAAATACAGTGCTATATCCTAGGAAGACAAAATTCTTTCTTTAAAATGTCTTCTATCCCTGTGGTCTGAGGGGAAAAAATAAGATGTTCTTGATTAGAACTTTTATACATGATGCGGTCAGTTATCTATAGCCATGCATTATTCCCCTCAATAAGCAATGCAATCTCTTTGTTAAATCACTCAAATTGCAGCAAAACTCACACTAGATTAATAACGTCAAGAGCTTTGAGAATAACACTACCCTAGGATGATTTACCAGCTTGAAAGTATAAGTTATCTTTCTAACCATGTGTGAAATATTTATGGAAAAAAGTCTGTAGTCTTTTTATTCCTTGTGGCTATATTCTAACCAAAAACCTTTTTGACATTCTTGATATTTTAGTCACGTTATTGCATATGAACCTATAGAGCAATTTGATGTGGGCTAAATTCCTCTTTTCCAGATGTCTTGAAAATTGACAGTACTACTGGTGGTCAGGTATATCTCAGATCCCTCAGTCATTCCTAGCAGAATGTATCAGGCTCATTCATGAGGTTCTGAATTGGGAAGGGCTCTGTAACCTGGACTGGATGCCCTCAGCTTGATAAAAGCAAAAATGTTCTGGACATATCATATGCAAATTCACCTGCAGACACTGTGTCCCCATAAGTAGCTGCACAATTGGAATATTTGAAAAAGAGAATGAAGAAAATAAGGACACACTCCACCTCTTACTCTACCTTGAACATTAATGGATTCTATGGAGAAACTCTGAATATCACTTGGGTCTCACTGACTCTCTTGCAGTTATTGTTCATATCTTTGGGCTACAATATTATTTCTAGATCACTACACATTTGTAAAACTAATTTAATACATTTTCCCTCAATTATTTGGAAAGCTAAATTTTTTTAACCTTGAAATGCAGAAAAAACAACAAAACTAAAACAAATATATGGTCACACAGTTCTATTGAACACCAAAATCCTGGAGAATGGTCTAAAGTTTTCTTCTCTAGCTAGTTAGCAGTCTAAGGCATGGAGAAAATTCCTGAGTGTCAGGAAAAGAAGGATCTATTTTCTTCTGAGCACTTTAACATGTGTTTCTCAAAAAAGATGGAAGAAAAACTCAAACCATGGGGAGCAGATGTAGCTCAAGTATTTGAGTGCCTGCTTCCCATGTATGAGGTCCCAGGTTCAATCCCTGGTATCTCCTAAAAAACAAACAAATGAAAAAATCAACTCTCATTGGGGAGCGGATATAGCTCAGTGGTTGAGCACCTGATTCTCATATATGAGGTCTTGGGTTCAATCCCAGGTACCTCCTAAAAAAAAAAAACCCTCCAAGGATGTTAAGCTGCTCAAATATTCATATGGTAATTATCCTGGTGAGTGGAAGAAATAGAAGAGGAAAAATGACTGTTTCTTCAGAGCCCAGCATGTGGACACAGTGTTAGCTGTCTTTACAAATGTCATCCCATCCAGCCTACCCAGTTGTCCTTAAATGTTATCTTTAGGATTACATGCTCTCCATTCTACAAATGAAGGAGCAGATTTGCATAAATTTTCCTAAGATGACACACTAGGTAATTTAGAGTGCCAATGTTAGAGAACTTTCGTCAGATTTCAGAGCAGGTGATCTGTTCATTCTACCATTGCTGTAAAGCTTTTCAAGGGGTTGGTAAGTAAATGAAATGATTTAACACTCATTATCTTAAACTTTGTTATTCATTAACACCACACTGTTTCTAGTTCATGGAGATTTGGAATTTAGTCATAACCCCCAGCCAAAATCCAATTTCCAGGTTTATTTTATGATCTTCTTACATTTCCCTTCCAGGACAGGTTCTGGTGCCCAGAAAGAAAGCAATGGCGTTGAACTCAGCTCTCCAAATGGAGCAGTCATATTCTCCATGTCAGTCTGGTCTATAGTACTGGGTTTCTACAGGTGAAGGGATTCCCTGGTGTGATGGTTAGGCTAATGTGTCAACTCAGCCAGGTAACTGTGCTCAGTTATTTGGTCAAGCAAGACCTGGTCTAACTGTAATACAAGGATATTTATGGGCTTGTCATCAGTGTGTTTACTTCATAGATGGCTGGTTATATCGACATCAACTAGGGAGACTGCCGTCAGCAATGAGTGATGCTTTATCCAATCAGCTGAATGCTTTAAAAGGGGAAGTTATTTCAGCAGTCAGAGAATTTCCCAGCTTGTCTTTGGACAGCCAACATCTCCCAGAAACTCATCAAGGACCTTCACTGGAATTTCATCAGAGCCCCTGGTTTGCAGCCTGCCTGCAGAACCTGGACTTGTGCAACCCCTGGTCGAGTAAAAGACTCTTATAAAAACCTCATGCTATTTACAGATATCTCCTGTTGTTTCTGTTTCCCTAGAGAACTCTGACTAATACACCTCGTCACTGCAGGACTGTAGCCTACCTGCCATAAGCTCCTGCCCATAACTGGGACCCTGAGTCATTGAGATGCAGTCTGCCTCTTCCTGGCACTGGATCCTTCTTCTGGTGTTCTGGCAGGTTTCACAGCCTGCATTCTTCTGGTCTGAATCACTGCCTATTCTCAAAGTCTCAGCATTTCAGAGGTACAGACAAATGCCTACATGCTTCAGACAGGTAACAAATGAGTGAAGGTGGCCAGACAAATTGAGGTGAACTGAAGTACAACTGCTTGGCCTAAAGGTCTTGAGGGGGAAGCTACTACTGTGTAACTGTTTGGGAACACATCCAGTGGTATGTTTTAACACGATGGGTATACACAAACTACCTAGATGTTACCCCCAGTCCTCCAGTTTATGAATTTTGTCTTAGATAATTGATCAACTCTGGTTTAAGACATAAAAAGTTTTCATATTCTTAAATGCCTCACTTGCAACTAGGAAAGATGAGGTGGGTATATGAAATGATGTTTGAGAGTTAGTTATGGAAATCTTTGTTAACCACCTTAATGTATTACAAAAGTAATCTACCTGTGGTAGATTGAATTCTATGCCCCAACAAAAGACATGTTCTTATTAGTAACTGCTTTCTTGTGGGCAGGAACCCATTGGTAAGCAGGGATTGTCAATTAAGATAATCCATTGGAAGATGGATTATCAGTTACAGTGTGGGCTTATTTGTGAATAAAATCTTCGCAGATTTTATTTAGGTGTGGCAGAACTGAATCAGAGTGGGCCATAATCTGTATTATTGGAGGCCTGATAAAGAGAAAGCCACAGAAAGAAGCTAGAAGTCTACAGAGAGAGGAAGAGCAGACACAAGGAAAGAGAGATCTCCATGTGATAGGAGGCAGAAATGCAAACTAGGAACCTGATTCAGTTTGCTAAGGATGCTGGGATCAAAATACCAGAAATATATTGGCTCTTATAATGGGAATTTAATAGGGGGAATCTTACAGTTCCAAGGCTATGAAAATGTCCAAATCAAGGCATCATCAGACATGCTGTCTCACCAACATCAGCTGCTGGTGACCTTGGAGTCCTGCCATGTGGCAAGAAAAATGGAGGCTGTCTCTGCAGAGGTCCCTGCCTTCCCTTCCAGGCTCACTTTCTCCCTGAGTTCAGCTATGGGTGATGGGGCACATGGCTTCTCTCTCCCTTCTTCTTGCTTTGCTGCTCTGCTCATTCCAGCCTCTGGCCTCTCTCTCAGCCTCTTGAGATTTCTCTCTTTCTGCAGCTGTAGGTGATCATGAAGTCTTTTCTCACATGGCAGGGTAAAATGGTAGCTTTTCCTCTTCTCTCTCTTCCATTTATGTAAGACTCTAGTAAAAGATTAGGACCCTCCCTGGGTCCCGAAATCTAATCAAAGGCCCTGAACTGAACTAACAAAACATGATCTAATCAAAGGTCCCTTAACTGAATCTAACCAAAAGGTCTCACATACCTTACATATATAGGAATGGGTTAGCTTAAGAACAAGTCCACAAAAGACTCAAACCAGGACAGAAATGGAATGACTGTGACAAATCAGAGCAAGAACACTACAGCACATGGGGAGAAACTATGGCCCTGCAGACTTCTAGCCTCTGAAACCATGAGATAATATATTTCTGTTCTTAAGCTATTCGTTGTGTGGTATTTGTCATTGCAGTCTTAGCAAACAGAGGCGTCGCCCTAACAAGCACTGGGAGACAGTTCTTCACGGGTGTCTCATGTTTCTGCATGTTTTATGAGCAGAGGAACTGACTCTGTTCCAGATAATCAATTCAGGGATGTCTGTATAGTATATATATAGCCCTAGATTATAAAATCATTAGAGTATTCATATTTCCACTAGTTTCCTGAACTGCCTGACCCTCAGTGATCCAGAGGGGAGACCCTCTCTCTTGGAGAGTCCAAGCCTGGTTATGGCCTAAACGCAGAGAGTGTGGCACTTCTAAGACTCAAGTCACACTTGCCACAAAGTGAGAGGGCCCTTTTATACTACATCTCTACATGCAGATGGAGAGGGCACATGAAGAGGGAGCATGATTGAAAAATACAGCGCTCAGGACAGATAATTAAGGATTAGACACTCACAGTGTTTCCCAGTGGGACAGAAGTTACACTTTCACAATAAATACATAAGGGATCTACTGATACAAAAGTGGTCAAGAAGCTCACAGATCTGATTATTCTTACAGTTTCCTTGGAGAGAAATCCAAGCCTAGGTTATCGTCACGAGCTCACAAACAGTTATTTCTCAAGGCTTGCTGTGTAATCATTAAGAAATGAAATGCTGATTGAAAGGGGAAAGAACTGGAAGGGTTCTGGGAAAAATATGAAACCATATATGATAAACTCCTGTAATATGGCTCAGGAAACTAGTGGAGATAGGATACTCTAATGATTTTGCTATGAGTAATAAAGTCCTTAGTCTCTGACTCTGAAGTCTTCTACAAATAATATGACCTGTGCAAGAATTCAAACTTATCTAATTCTATATCCAAGTATGCCTAGTTCCCGGAAAGCCAATTAAGTGATATAGGTTCTATAGGCTTTGGATAATCAGGGAGGATGCCGACTAAATGTGGGGTGTGTTAATTCAAGCTTACCTGGAATGTGGGAGACATGTTAATTCAAAACTTATCTGGTACTCAGACAAACACTTAAAACTCTAAGAAACTAACAAGGAAAGTCTTTTTTTTCATAAAAGCACCATTTGACTCCCTGCTCCTACATCCTCTGTATAAAAGGGACCCAGGAATCCTATTCAGGGCGCGGCTCTTTGGACAGGAGTTCCCGGGCCCGGCTGGTGGTAATAAATTTTTCCTTCTCAAGAATATTCCTGAGTCCTGGCCTTCAATACATGATCACTGAATCTTTCTGCTTCCACAACAGTAGCAGCCATAAAATTGCAGCAGGCCACCGAGTTAGATTGCAAGTAGGATAAAATCTCAAATTCCTTATAGTTCTTGACAGCTCATATTAGATGTTTCTTCCATTCTGAACTATGGCCCCAGCATCTGCTCTAAAATAAACAGTCTAGAGTCTTCTTCCATATTGTGTTAATCCCACTTCCTTGAATCACTATATCTCTGTTTTTGAAACTACCAACACTTACTTGTACTCCATCAAAACAATCATGCACTCCCATCATTTCCAACACCTTACTCTTTTTCCATCCTATTATTTCTATCTTATTATAGACCTCCATATTAACCTTAAGATAACAGCTTGGTGTTTAGCAAAAAAAAAATATGATTAAAGAGACATACTGTGAAGCCATTCCACTTGGGGTTGAATCTGTGTTTTGCCACCTGACTGTGTTACTTTGTGCAAGTTATTTACCCAACCCGTGCTTCACTTTCCCTGTCCACAAAATGGGGATAATAATGAAATCTGAGAGTCGTTTGAGAATCAAATGAAATTTAATGTACTTAAAATAGCACCTGGTACATGTGAAAAGCAATAAACGTAACTAATTATTACTCAGTTGAATATGTCTCAAATAAATTCAGTTAAGGGTTCATCTTAAGTGCAGGTTGCCTCTGATTCACAGTCTAACTCTAATGTTATACTGCTGAATTGCTGATATTTTAGGGCTATGTAGGTACTTGGTCCTTTCCCTTGTGGAAAAAATAAACACCTCATTTCCCCATCTTTTATAAATGATATAGGGGACTAAGGTCCAGCCTTTCTCCAATCAAATTTTAAATTTATAAATATGCTAAAATGTTAAAAAATAATAAAAACAAAAGCCAAACAGCTTTTCCAAAGATGACCTTAAATACTCAGGCTGCCTAAACATCATCACATAAATATTAGAAGGTGTCTTTACAGCACTAATCAAAATATCAATTCACACAAGTGTTACTTGTCCAAAGCAATACTTCTTTTGGCATTGGCATAGTGAAATGGCACTTCTCTAAAGGTCTCAAACAGCAGTCCCAAGTTTTCTAAGACGTGTCCTTTCTATTTTTCTAAGCTTGCGAGAATGTAAAAAATTTCTGAAGGGGTAAAAGCAAAAGAGGAAAAGCTATATAAATCTGATTTCATTTTCCATTTCCCCCCTCCCTATTTCCAAGCAGTTAATCCCCTCTCAAACAGTACAATAGAACAGCTAGACATAAAGAAACGGAGATAAAACTGGCCAGCTAGTATATTGTTCTTGCTAATCTGCGCCATTTACATAAGGGTTAGAAGGCTTGTTTTATCATTTAAACAGGCTTAAAAGCCTCTTTGCAAATGAGATTTAGTTCCTACAAAAGATGGAATTCTAGGCTATTTGGGGAGTTTCTCCTGGGCCAGCACTGGTAGCTGACTTGGCCCTAACTAGAATCCGCTTCTTTGGCCACATAAAGATTGCTTCCAGCTGCCAAAACTGAAAAGTATCAAGCTGATTAAATTCTTTCCAGGAGGTGAGCAGGATGAGGGTCAGGTTAAGAGGCCAATAATATCAGATCTAAACTATACCTGGGCAGACTCCTCCTTTTGCAGGTGCTTTAAAGGGGGCTTTGTACTTTTAGCGCCCCTTGGATCTTCTTTTGAAAGGGAACAGAAGGGCAGACAGCTAATGAAATTCAGAGACAGAGAGGCTTACAATAGTCTCAAGCTGTGAAGTGAAGACAATCTAAACCCTTTGATTCATTGTTGCTCTGAGTGGCACTGGGCACAAGGATAAACTGCACAACTAGCTTCCTTGCCAATGTTAGCCCAAAAGATAACTGGGAGGAAAAGGTTTTCTGAACATAGGGGAAGACACCTTTTGCATAAAAATCTCAGATTTTTTATATGCAAAGTCTTGTTCACCAATAAAACTATTTCAAAGTAAAAATCAAGATTGCATTTATATGTACTAGGCATACTATCTGTTTTACCTGGCACACCTTGAGCAGATGTTCAGTGTGACCTTGGCCTGGGGTTCAGCGGGGTGACTCGCACGTCCTTGGTTAAATTTACTCCCAGAAGGCACCAGGGTAGTTACTCCCTCCATTCTTAAATCATCAAGATCCTCTGCAACAACATAAAAAATTACAGTGAAAAAGGTAACTCTAGTAGAACTATGGAGGACAGTCTGTATTTTAGGGTATTTCCCGGTAGTTTGTTAAGCAAAATATTCATTTGTAAAAATCTCACTTCATGAATCAATCATTTTTCAAATTATTTCTAGATGACAATGAAGACAAAAGACACAGGAGTTACAGGAGACAAAATGGTGAGAAACTGAATAAAGTGGACAATGGGCAGACCACATAACAACAGAACTCGGATCCACAATCTCTGCTGTAACCATTAGGGAAACCAAATCACAACCTGTGCAGCTGTTGGTCCCAAACAGTCAAGTCTTGGGCCATGACTGCTACTTCCTTATTGTGGCCTTACTTCTAACTCAGGACTAACCAGGAAAAGTCAAGATGTTCCTCAAACCAATTACATCACTTGCCCCGCTTCTAGTCTGCCTCCAGCTTCCCCATCCAACAACCTCCAACAAGAACATATCTAAAGTTTTCTAATTTTTTTTTCATTATAAATTATTGCTTTTTGTCTTCACCTGAGGAGGACAACAATATACCCGTACAGTCATGCCCCAGGTTTCACTGAAGCCCCTTCCTATTTTTCCCTGGTCCTCAATCAAGACTTAAAAGACCCAAATTTCCCTTGTGCTTCAGTTCTGCTACAATAGGTACATGATTGCCTACTTTGTTCAGAGAACATGGAAGTTTATTTTAAAAATTCTATTTACTACTCTCTGCCTTAGCTAAAACAGGACATAAAGTTTTCAAAAATAAATTATAATTTTGTCAAAACATAGTCAGTTATTTAGGACATAACCAGTCTAAGGAGGGAAATCCCTATCTCTTACGAGAATAAAGACTATCCAAACATCCTATATCCCCCACAAAATGACAACTGAGAGGATTTCTAGATTTAACTGGATATTGCAGGCCATGGATATTAAGTTTGCCTGAGAGTGTGACAATTCTTAGTCAAAGTCAAGCATGAACAGGCCTTCTGTAAACTGAAGAAGACTCTTCCTGCTTCCACAGGTATCCTTAACTAAAAGCTCTTTTGTGTACTTGTGTATGCACAATCTGAACAAGCTTTCAGGGTTTTAATTCAACTTCATGGAAACCATCAAAAACTAATTGCTTACTATAGTGTCACTCTTGTCTCAGCTGCAAAGGCTTATTCCCCTTGTCTTAGGCATTAGCTGCCATTGCAAACTTTGTTGGTGCTTGCGCTGAACTGGTCATGGGCTCCCTGCCCCCACTTGACGTCACGTAGTACAGGCATTACTATGACAGAGGACACACCACTTTTCAGCCCACTAATTAATCACTTTAGAAGTACTGTTTGTCACTCTATCTCTCACATTATGATTTGCTATAACACCCTGAATCCTGCCACTGTCCTTCCTCTACCAGATGAGAGCCTCATAATTTTCTTACCTCACTTAGGGAAACTTCTGAACCTCACTCAATTTTATTAAAGACTCCTGTTAAGAACCCTGACCTAATATTGTCTGTTCATGGATCATACCTTAAAACTTGACACTGGATGTTATCAGGGAGGATAGACTATCACTAATTTAAGCTTGCCCTTAGAACTACTGCATTTATTCGACCTTACTAACTAGCTAAGATCAGAGAATGAATACATATACAAGTTTTTTGCTTTTTTTTTTGTTCTAATGTATGCTTGGAAAATAAAGAGTCTCTTAACTCTGCTGGAACCCTTATCAAAAATGAACACGATGTTTAAGACACTTTAAAATGCACTCCTACTTCATGAAAAGATAGTTGTAATAAAAATTGAAGAAAGAATTAATATGCAAACTAAAGGAAATGCTCTAGCAGATTATGCCAAACAAGCAGTCTAACCAAAATTATAATTCTAACTAAACTCTCAAAGGATAAATCCTTGGAGACGCTCAAAGAGATCATTATAAAATGTTAATGTTTAGCCCTGATCCTGAAAAGAAAAGTGAGAAAAATGTGTTTCTATCCTACATTAAGACATTCCCTGGCACTCCCAAGATGGCCACTTGGTGGCACCAAATGATTTCAGGTGGGTAATAGCTACATTTCTCCCTGAAACTACTCATCATGGTACAGATGAATTGTTTACTATCTTAAATCAACCTTTCTGGGGAAACTTTAAAAAGACAGCTGAGGGGAGGGGAGATGGCTCAAGTGGTTGAGCTCCTGCCTCCCACATGGGAGAGCCTGGGTTCAGTTCCTGGTACCTCTTGAGAAAACTAAAATGAACAAAAAGCAAAACAAACAAAAAAACCAACTAAGGGAAACCAAAGTGGCTCAATGGTTAAGCACCAGCTTCCCACATAAGAGATCCTGGGTCCAATCCCTGGCCCCAGGTACCTAGGGGGAAAAAAAGACAGTTGAAGTCATTTTTGGGCCATCTGTCACCTATCAATTATATAATTTGGGAAAAACTGTAAAGTTGGGACATAGCCAGGAAACAAAGCTTCAAGGGCCCTTCAGATAGATTTATACAGTGCCCACCCTCCAGGGTATTTGAATATGTTCTAGTTATTGTATTACGAGATATTCCCTTGGCAAAAAGTCAAAGCCCTTACTGTCATTAGGAAGCGGTTCGATTTCATGTTTCCAATCTTGAAAGTACAAATTTTTTAACAAGTGACTAAGGCACACACTTCATGAGAAACATTATAAAATAACTCTGTAAAGCATTATCCTTTATTCAGAAACTACACTGCTATTACTATCCATAATTTTCTGGAAAGATTTAAAAACCAATGACATCCATAAAATAAAATTAACAGAATTTTCAGAAACCCTGGCAGTCCCATGGTCAAAGATACTATCACTCCCTCAGGGACACATTATTTATTTCTATGGAGGCCTATATCTTTAGAGATTTTACCTGTGATACTGGACTCTGCCCTACTGCATGGAAATATAGTACATGCAAGGGACTCGTGTACTATATCCAGTCCTAGTACAAGGAGGTTAAGGTTGCTTACTCAAACGTCTTCCTAAACAGATTCTTCATGGTGTTAAACCAGAAGATTTCATCTATTAGAAGATATACACACAAAAAAAATAGAAAACCAAAAAACTGCTCTTGAACCTCACTGGAAAGACCTTACCAGATATCTGTATTAATAGCAAATACAGAAGTAAGACTCCAGGGACAAAATTCTTAGGTTCACATTTCACAACTACAGAGCAATCCAGAATTGACAAAATTGGAAGCCTACTCCAATAGAAGACTTCAAACTGAGGATTCTCGGACATCCTCAAGAAGAAGCTGATCTTTGGGGCAGACAGATGACTGAAACCTTCAGAAGTAGATGACCTCAAATAGCAAACCAGGACCCCTGTCTAATTCCTATATTGTTTTTCATCTGCTTGCATATGCTGCTGCAATAATTCTTTTTATTTTCCATAGCTCCCTGGTTGACATCCATTCATAATGGCCCTTTTTCTCTTATATTCTTTCCTAATGGTAATTGTTAGGTCAGAACATAATCATTCTAATATCAATCTCGGATTGTCCCAAACAGTAACCGTAAAGTTTACTGACTGCTGAGTATGCCATCCATCATCAGACCTCTATGATAAAAAACCTTTGGGCAATTCAGGTCTCATCAAATGAAACCATAGCGAATTACTGCTGATGTCATTTCTACTTGGACAAATGATCTTACACATATGCTACTTTCCTAGTATCCCTCTCTCACAGAAAAAGAACAAATTATTAAAACCTATTAAACAGAATCTAGGCAATACTAAATTTGAATTCAACAACCTTCACAGGATGATGAGCCAGTTACTTGTCCCTTGGAAAAGACTAGTAGAGATTAAAATATGTAACCAAGATAATGAAAGGTCTTGGTTCCAAGGGGTCCTTTTATCCTGCATCTTTATGTGTTCTTACCAGATACTAGTTTCTTTGCACTCCAGATGCCTAGTCCTGTTTGCCTCAAACTAATACCTAATGCACTTTAGTAATAGTATTTCAAAGCTTATCTGTACACAGGCAACCTAATTCTATAAATCACCAAGCCTGGAAATTCCAAATCAAGAATTACTAAAATGAAGTCACTCTTGATTATTCATTCAGCTACTCTAGGGGAATTACTGAGTCATTGTTTTTGCAAACAGTCAGAGCAGTGTTCCCAAAGGTAGGAATTATACAAATAGAAAAGACTGTGAGAAATACAACACTAACACTGGCAGAAATTATTAGATGATATCACCTCTGTTCTAGATGGAATACAGATCTGTTTCAATTCATTGGTGGGAGTAGTGATGGACAATCACGTTGTTCTAGATTTCTTATGACTAGTCATGGTAGCATTTTTGCCATTCTTAATACTTCTTCCTATACTAGAATCAATGAAATCGATTAAGACAGAAAAGGCTATATATCACCTGCATGACCAAGATACTCGGCTCTTTAAGATTAAGCCACAAGAGCTTTAATATTTGTTCTTTTGGCCTGGGTTGGGCAATTGAAGTTCCTGGTTCTGAATCAACTTACATGGACTCTTAATTTTTCTTCTCTGTCACAGTAATCATGATGCTGGTCCACTGAATTCTACCCAGACTCTTAAATGCTTCTGTGCAGCCATTCTCTCATCAAATGACTTCCATGAAAACATGACAAAAAAGATTAAGATCTTATGATACAGTTGACTGTAGAAACAACTGAATTGCCAAGCAGCGAATATCTGAATTCTTAGCCTTCCCTGAATTGGTCAACCTCTTGCAATGTAGAGAATAACCAAAAGCAGGAAACTAAAGATACAAGTGGAAAACAGTTTCCCTATTTTTGCCCCCATTTCCAACTCAGAACAACCAAGAGAAAGCCAAATATGCTCCCAAAACTAAATCCATAAGATATACAAGATGACTCCTAGTAGCCTCCCTTCAGCTTCCCCATGCCAATAACCCCCACTGAGAGCATACCTGAAGCCTTCCCTCTATTCCAGTATAAAGACTTCCCCTCCCCTGCCTGCCTTTGAGTCCCTGCCAAGCACGTGATGGTGGCTGACTCCCACGCTATAGCAAGCTCTGAATAAATAGCCTCTGCTTGTTCTCATTTGAGTGGCCCTCACTTATTTCTACAATGGCAACCTTCAAAAATATAAAGTTTTGTGGTAAGGAAGAGAGATTAGAATTTCTTCTCTGGCTCCAGAGAAGGAATGGATGTAAGAAGAGGGAAGCATGTTTTGGGGTCAGTGTAACAATCTTATAACATCTATGCTGTTCAAAGGCATAATTTGTGCAGTGTTGTGTAGGGGAGGTGAGCACTCCATCCTGGCACTGTTTCAAGCACAGGCTAATTAATTATTTGTGGAGGATAATGTAGGATTTTGCAGAAGTATTGTACTAAATGATCTCTTGGGTTTAATACAATTGTAAGCTTCTACCATAACATTTTCATAATAGTTCTATGATAGACTTAGGGTATATCTAATACTAATGAAAAGAAGCAATTGAATGTTTAAAAGAAAATGGTTTGTTTAAAGAAAGCAACATTTTTGAAGCAACAAGAAAGAAGGGCCAGATTTCTATTAATCAAACCTAAAAGTTGCTTCCTCAATTTTACTCTTGCAGTTACAAAGCACACCACAATGACTTATTAATGAGGTCATTTCTGACTTATTCTTCACACTGACATGAACAATTTATGTGGTTCATTCTGGTCTAGGGTGTCCAAACATGATGGCCACCACTTACCTTGAGGACATATTCAAAGGCCCAAACTCTCAATTACCTACTTGCCTTTGCACCTTCTCTACTAAGATACAGAAATGGGGCATGCACTTTCATGAAAACTATCTAAGCATTTATAGGTTGCTTTATATAAGTAGAGAAGGTAAAAAAATAAATTTTGTGACTGCATGTTGATGAAGAGTAAAAATACTCTGCCACATATGGAAACTAAGAAGTGTATTTATTAAGGATTTTTGAAAATTCCCTAGAGTCTTCCCCCCACCCCTTGGTATTACTTCTTTATTTTCAGCTCAGAATAACTATCACGGTGTGTGAAGAAAAGAGAATCCTAGCATAAGAAGCCTCTGGGATTCGTTCGCTAGTTCACTGGAGACTTTAAATGTTGCAAGCTGAAGTCATCTCAGGCAACTGCTGTGGCTTTGGAAGTGTCAGATGCAACTGTGGTGATGGCAGTGAAAGTGACTTCTGCAGTCTTGGAAGAGGACTTACCCTGAGAAATATTCATTCCTTCATTCTTTCTTTCCTCACATCCGTTCCTTCAAGGAAGGTAAATGAGATCCTAACTGCTGAATCTCACATCCTGTTTAGTCATGGAAGGATACTAATGATCTATGTTTAGTTTAAAAAGAACAAAAACTAACAAAGTACAAATCTAGATCTAGCTCCACTTCCTCAATAACCTCATTAAGGGGAACAGGTGTCTAGGATTAAATGATCCAGGGAAAAAAGAGAAATGCCTAAACTAATGAAATTTTGGAAAGTTTACATAAATTGAAAGAGAGAGAAAAAACTAAAAAATTGGAGCAAGAGCCTGTCTAAGGAATTTTCAATACTGGATAAGTCAAGGGAACAAATACAAGACTACTTTTCAAATATTGAAAACATAGAAACATTAAGCATTTATGGTATCAGAGCCTGCTTTAGCTTGCCAGGTCTGCTAAAACAAACACCACAGACTGGTCGGAGTAAATAACAGGAATTAACTGCCTCATAGTTTTGAAGTCTAGAAGCCCCAAATCAAGGTGTCAGCAGGGTGGCACTCTCTCTGAAGTCAGCAGTACTCTGGTGGTGGCTTGCTGGCAATCCATAGCTCAATCTCTGCCTCCGACTTGCAGCCTTCTCTCTCGGTGTTCCTCTTATTGTGTCTGAATTACCTCTGCTGATAAGGACTCTAGTCATGTTGGATTAAGGCCCATGTTGATTCACTGTGGTCCTGATGTGGGCTATGGGTGGGAGGCTCTTTGTCTCTTCAGAGAAAACCTTAACCCAGGCTGTCTGTCCTGACTTGTGGGTGTGGGATGATGGGGGGCTGCAGTCCTGCCCTTGGTGACCATGGCAACGACTCCAGTCCCAGGAAACAGTTTATCAATGCAAACTCTATAGACTTTGAATATTCAGGGGAAATGCAAAACAAATGTGCTGAAAGCTTACCTAGAATGTATGAAGTCCATGCTAAAAGCTTACCTAGGATGTGGACGATATATGCTAATTCAAGCCTATTGAGAACTGAAACAAAAGGACCATTTGGCCTTTCCTCTCTGTATAAAAGGGACTAAAAAATCTTGTTCAGGGCTCGGGATTGAAACAGAAAGCTCCCGAGTCCGGCCGGCCGTCAATAAACCATTTTTCCTTCTCAAAATCATTCCTGAGTCCTGGCCTCTCTATACGCAAATAATTGAACCTCTCTCAAATTCTACAACAGTCCTATCTTAACTAATAACATCTTCAAAGATCCCATTTACAAATGAGTTCACACCCACAGGACCAGGGGTTAGAACTTGAACATGTCTTTGTGGGGGACATTAGTTTAATCCATAACAGAGCCTCTCCTCTACTCTCCTCTCCACCCCTCTCCTCTCCTCCCCTCCCCTCCCTTCTCCTCTCTTCTCATCTCCTCTCCTTTCCTCTCATTTCTTCCTCTCCCTTCCTTCCATTTTTCTTTTTTTCCTCCAAATAAAATATTATTCTCCAAGCTACTTCCCACAACACTGAGTCCAGTCCTGTAGGTATAGTAGATACACATATTAGTCAGGATTCTCCAGGGAAACAGAACTGACAGACGATATATATATATATATAAAATATGTAATGTAAATATTAAGAGATTTATTATAGGAATTGGCTCACACAACAATGGGGGATGGTAAGTCCAAATTCCATAGGGCAGGCAGCAAGCTGCAAACTCTGATGAGGGTTTTTGATGAATTCCCCAGGAGCAGCTGGCTAGGTGATAAGGAGATGGAAATTCTCCTTCTGGGCACTGAAATCATCTGTTCTCCTTCTGAGGCCTTCAACTGATAGGATGACTTCTCTCATTGCTAAAGGCAATCTCCTTATTTAATTGTATATGTAATCAACCATAAATACAACCAACTTACTGGTGATTTAAATCCCTGAAACATCCTCACAGGAACAATCAGGCTGGCACTTGCTTGACCAAACAACTGGACACCATAACCTAGCCAAGCTGACAAATGAACTTAACCATGACAATAAATAATTTTTGGTTGCAAGTAGAAACAAATTCCATATATGAAGGAAAGATTTGGGCCAGCTAGAAAATTCTTTGGAACAATCAGAAATATCTTTTTCATTAAAGAATCTCATGATCCTTAAGATAAGAGATCATTTAAGGATTATATAAGGATATAAGAGTATATAAGGATTATTTAAAAATCACTTGCTGGTGATTAAATATTTTAAGTGCTATGGGAAGCAAATGAGAAAGCAACAAAATGAGTTTTTAAAATATTTCAGAGATTGTCTACTGGCACTTGGCATTATTCTATTCTCTTCTGTGCTCCCCAATATTGCAGAGGTTAGAAGGCTGAGAACTACACTGCCACACTCTTTGGCCATCTGGTTCCCCACATATGTTTCAGGTTTTGTCAATGAGCAACAGTCATTAAAATATTTGGAAGGTAGAAGAGAGGTAGATGCCATTCCACCAGTAGCCACATTTGAGTGGGCAGCAGTAGCTGAGTCTGTTTTAATTTCAGTCTCTATATTCCCCTATGGCAATCAACATTTTGTTGCACTTACAACTATGTGGAAAAACACAAAGCTGGAAATAGGGAGAGATGATGGGAAGAAGGCTGTGACAGTTATTTATGTATAAACTTTTGAGGGCCTGGAATAAGGGAGTAGCAATAAGGAGAGGAAGAATGGATCAGAAGGTAACTTAAGAGGAACTTTTAATAGGATGAAGTGAATGATTGCTTGTAAAATCTGCACAAGTTTCTCCACATTTCCATGTTTAGGGAACACGGAAGAGACAACAACTTTCTTTGGCACATGCTGAGATAGAGCTATCATCAAGATATCCATATGAATGCCTGGTAGACATTTAGAGCGACAAAGGTGGAGCTAAGGAAGGCGAGAGCAATGAGCGTATGCCTAAGAAAACCTGGAACAGCTTAGCAGCCCAACAATTAAAATCAAGCGGTGGCACTTCGGTCTCACCTTCTCTACAAGTGAAATGCATACAATATACAAACATGATATTAGGAGATTTATAACAAAATAAAGTACCACATTCATTACTTTCAAAGTAGAACGGTCAAAGTAGCAATTTATTTTTAAAGGTAGCCTCTAAAATTGTGAGGTGTCATTTGAGTCACAGGGATGCTATTGAGAAAAATGAACTAATTTATGACTAAAGACGTGTGAGCACTCTACCCTTCTATAATGGCAAACAACCAAAATTTAATCAAGCAAAGAGCTGTTTTGATTTAATTTAAGGAAATAACAGCTGCCTAGATGAAATAATCCCAGGACTTTCATTTCATTCAAGTGTAATCCATGACATAATTTACAGCTGCTTGAGTTAGACAATGTGGAAGATGAGTGAATTTTCACATCTGTTTTTAGGAACTTTAATAACAAAAATGAAAAGCTTTCCAAACATAAGTCCCTTCACAGTGATTCAGTGATGGGTTATACAAGAATTATATGGGCAGTTTTTACTGCGTTGCAATTGGTTTGTTGATTTACGTGGATACAGCTGATTTGGTCAAATATTTTAAGCTATATTTTAAGCAGATGTTATATACTTTGAGTGAATTATTTAAAATAAAATAAAGGTAAAGAAAACATATTAGAATGTAGTCATGTTTAAATATAATATTTATGAAAAATTTTTGTTATGTGAGATAGCTTTATTTCCTGAAAAGGGGAAAGAAAGAACAGAGAATGAAACATAATTCACTTTGCTGGGACATATTCTGGTTGAAAGATGGAATAAAGATGTTAAGGCCGTGCTTCTCTTAGTTCCCTGTTTCTACAATCATGTCTCAAATATGAGATCAGTGCTCTGTCTTATATATCAAAATACCACAAAGTCACCAAATTCATAAATAATAAGAACAAAGTGTTAGGTATCAGAAATTGCAGGCTTTGATTTTTTTTTTTTTTTTTTTTTTTTTACAATAACCTTACTTAAAACAATTTAGTTGGAATTGCATTTGGGAAAAAAACTCGTCAATTTAAATGCTGTGCTGAAGATTCCCTGTGTAAAAAGAGAGCAGGTGATATAATATTTACTTTCCTTGACCACAAGAGTACAATAAACAAGAAATGATTAGATCAGTAAGGCAAGGAAAATGTTTTCTTAGATTTAAATTTACACATATTCTATATCTTCTATTATTAACTGAAAGGAGCAAGGGGCTTCTTCAGATATTTTTGTTAGCTACCAGTTCCTGTTTAATTTCCTTTGGACATAACCATCAATGCCAAACACATGATGACTGAGAAGCTTGTAAAAATTTATAGGCTGAAATTTGTTCACTTAGATTGCAAGTGAATAACAAGATTTGGGCTAATTGAACCCATCATTATATAAATTGTGAAGGCTCTTCTGTTAGAAAAGTGTTGGCATCTGGGAGTGTTTTCCTCCTTCCAGTATGCAAGAAAATACTAGCGCATGTAGGAAATTCAAATCCAAACACTCCCCAAAGCCTGATTTCTGCATCAGGGTACATCTTTATTTTTAATTCTCACCCACTAAAAATTAAAGAGATTATATTGTATATGCCACCAAAATTGACTACTGTTTCCTGAAACTTTTTTGCCACACTTTAAAGGTTTGACAGACAGAGATTAGAGACTGTAATTAATTTTTATCATTAAAAATAACTGAAATTTCAATCATGTGGTCTCATGCCAGGGTGGGGTTATATAAATAAGAGTAGCCTGGTATACCAGAAAGCCCAGGTAGAGCCCTAAGGTGATGTCTCATTGTGACCAGCAAGGAAATCTAGAGACAATGCCAAAGAGGTATCAGGGACCAGTAAAGGAAGGTCCTAGAAAGTAGATTAGCAAAGAGTTTAGGAGTAGAGGTAGTTAGGAACATACCTGGAAAACAGAGGTGAGAGGCAAAATGTTCAGAGAATAGGTGTGAGCAGAGCAAGGATAACATCTAGGTAGTCAAGGGGAAAGTCGGCTAATCTAAAAGTCTGGAATTAGATAAATTATTAATTTTTATAAAGTGATGGATAAACACGTACAGTTATTTCATATATGAAAATCACTGCAAAATCCTGCAAAATTTTATCATTTTAACTACCACTTAAAAATGTATTCCCCCAGGATATATTCCCTTAGCATGTATCTCTGACTAAGCAGTCATATAACAAATAATTCTCAATATTTAAGTCACTCTTTAAGAAATCATTCCAATGTTTAGTTATCAAATGATCGCTGCCCCTCTTGAGAGCCATTAGGTATAGAAGACATTATTTCAGCCACTACTGGTGATACAACATGCTTATATTTATTCTTTTGTTTCTAAGCTAATTGTTGATCCTATTTAATATAATTTTTATGTTTGTAAGGTCTTATGTAGAGAATTTCCTATGTACTCTATTAATTTGCTGATTGCTAATAACTGTGAACCATAAACCATAATAATCATGCCATATTTGACCACCTTTTGATTGTTGATCTAGATCACAAGTTTGTTAGTTGTTTTTTAAGATTTATTTATTTTTCCCCTCTCCCTCCATTGTCTGCTCTCTGTATTCATTTGCTGTGTGTTCTTCTGTGTCTGCTTGTATTCTTATTAGGTGACTCTGGGAACCAATTCTGGGACCTTCCAGGCTGGGAGAAAGGCAATCATTCTCTTGCACCACCTCAGCTCCCTGGTCTGCTGTGTCTCTTATTGTCTCTCCTCTGTGTCTCTTTTTTGTTGCATCATCTTGCCACGTCAGCTCTCCACTTTGGCTGGCACATCTGCACGGGGTGGCACTCCTGTGTGGAGCAGCACTCTGCGCGGGCCAGCTCATTGCACAGTCCAGCTTGTCTTCACCAGGAAGCCCTGGGTTTTGAACCCTGAACCTCCTACATGGTAGATGGGAGCCCAATTGCTTGAGCCACATCTGCTTCCCAGATCACAAGTATTAATGGAGCTCATTTTGTGTTTCTACTCAAAATAAGCCTTTTGGGTGAGAGTATGTTAAATACATACCTCAATTGCTATGATCTGAACCCTAGCAAAGTTTTCAGTATCCATGCTCTAAACTTACCCCTTGTAAAGTTGATTCTGTCTGAAGTCTGCTTATTTATATACTTGACACAAATATATAAAACGAAAATGTCAGTGGATTTAAATTGAGAGTAAATTGAGAATTTATTGTTAGTTGGCTTTCTTCTTGGATTTCAAGTATAACAAGATGTGGGTGGTTGACATCTTCCATACTATCACTCTGCCTTATCCTCTTTCTTTTCTTCTGTCTTATCTTTATTTTGCCTAACACCTAAGCTTTTGATATTACTCTTCCTTCACTAAACCCTTGACACTGTAGACTTATTTTCCTTCAACTCTCCTCCATTTCATTTTATTTTTACTTTGCTATCCTCCATTTCTTTCATCTCCATGTGGGTTTTTATTTATTGTTTGGTTATGAAAATTTTAGAGTAATATTTTTGAAAGATACACTAAACTTTGTGCTATTGAGATTGAAAGTGTTAATATTCTAAATTAAGCATATTTCAATATAACAAACACACATGAAAAGTTTAAAAAATGCAGTTAGAAAAAAAAGTATTTTATTATACCAGTCACATTTGTTGATATTCTAAATCCAATTTGATTAATTTTAAAATGATGTCAAGATTAATCTTAAAATGACATTATTTTCCACTCTCCTCTATACTCACTCCATTTTTTTAATTATGCTCAGCACTTTGGGGTTAAAAAAAAAAAAGAAATCAAAGGGAATGGAAGAATATCATGCTTGCCATACACTAAAATTGCTGCTGTTGTATTTTGGCTATGGGTTGCCAGCTCATTCTCCTTTCTGGTGTGCCACAGGCAAAAAGTAGGCACATGGCATACCTTTCTCATCACTTAAATGCAAGCCACATGCCACAAGATGTTACCACCCTGTCTGACACATTGTAAATCCATTTTCCATTCTGTGCAGCTTTCTTGGAATTCATATGCTGTTCTCATCCTTTACACTTCAAGCCGCAAAACATTGCCACCCTAAATGAAATTGTACAAGACCATTTTCAATTTTGTTCTATTTTCTTGGACATCTGCTTCTATGGAACATTCTTCCAATTAAATTGTTCCTTAATAACATGCCATGTAGTATGATATCACCTTAGAATTTCATCTCACTTTCTACATTATATGTATTTTTTTACATTCCCCAAAATGTACATCTAGTGATAAGAAAAAAATAAAAATATTGATATTTTTAAAGTCCTAAATTTATAGGCACACCATCCACCATACCACACTACTATATAAGCAACACAAAACACACATGTCCTGGTGTCTTTCTCACTCGCAACTCTGTGATTTCCTTGCCACCAAAAGCCCTGTATACGAGAAAGAAAACAAGAGGAAGAGACAAGTAAGATGAACATGCTGAACACCTTTGTGTCAGAACAACTCTGAGATGGCCCTAGTGATCCCTGCCTCCTGGTATTCACACCCTTGTATAATCTTCTCACATTGAATGTGGGTTGGACAATGTGATTTGGCTCCTAATAGAAAGGAGCAAAGTTGAAAGGATGTTATTTCCATGACTAGGTTACAAGTGGCTGGCACTTTGATCTTGCCATCAGGCTCTGTCTATTGCCTTCCGGGCTTGCACACTTTGATGAGATAAGTTGCCATGCAGGAAAGGCCCATGTGACAAGGACCTTAGGGTGGCCTCTGGCCAAAGACAAGCTAAGAACTGAGGCCTTCAGTCCAACAGGCACTAGGAACTAAGTTCTGACAACAACCACATGACCTTAGAGGCATACCCTTGCCAGTCAAGCTTCAGAAGAGACCCCCATCCTGGCCAACAACCTGGATTGCAGTCTTAGGAAAGATCCTGAAGGAGAGGAACTAGATTCCTGACCCACAGATATTATGAGATAATAAATGCATGTTGTTTTAAGTAACTAAGTATGTGGTAGTTTGTTACACAGCTAAAGATAACAAATATAACATTCAAGGGATTTTTCTTTTCTCCCAATTATTTGGAATAAAATCCTTACTGAAATTACTGCAATGGATAATTTTATCTTAAATAACTTGGGTTGAATATCAGTGGAGACTTATTAAAAAGGAAAAGACAATTAAAAATCTGGACATTATATTAAATAGTAATATTTAAATTATTCCTTAAAATATTTCCACAGGTTTGAAAGTAGAAAGCAAAATTGTGAATGAAAGATTAATAATTATAATTTAACATTTGACAAGATTTATGATGTAGAAAATTATCTGTAAGGTATGTTTTAAATATAGTTTATAGTACCTTAGAGTCCCACCTCCAATCACTTTATACTTTAACCATTGTTCATAATATTCTGTAACAGTTTTGCCATTTTAAATTATTATAAAGCATTGCAGTAGCTGAATTTTTCCTTTTGTGTCATAGTGTTGATTACAGCTATGATTTATTTGATGCTGTGCCTTAAATTCAAACCACAATTATAACATCACTTTGGTAAGAAAAATATGATTCACTGTGAATATCAGATCCATCATGTGGTTTCCAGGAACACATTCCAGCAAAAAGTGGAGTAGGCCTCTAGCAACTTTACATAGAAGATATATACACATGCATGCACACACGTACTGCTGGAGTATCAAAATATTGCATGACCCACTTTGTTTCCCACTGCTCTAGCTCAGCATCTCCAGATGGACTATTGCCATGGTTCAGATAAAGCCACAGCCAGAGGAAAGCACATCAAACATTTCTTCTGGGGTTTATCTTCTGAAACTTTTGAAATTATAAAGAGTAGTTTTTCATATAAAACATTGAATATATTTTGAGATCCAACTTCAATATATTGGTGTTCCCATATCCAAACAAATATTTATGTATTTCTAACTCTATGGATCACTATTACCTAAAACAAACACTCAACTCTATAAGCTTAGTTTATTCCCGGTCTCCAAAATACACTCAGAACACCCCAAAACTAACTACAAATAAGATGGGTAAAAAATATAGCATTCTTTACTTTTTAAAAGTGATCTGGCCTTGCTGGCAAATCCCCATTCTGCTAAGTAATGGGGAAAACAAAAACTAAACAAATATTTTTTAAAAACCCTAATTTTGTTGTTTAAAGATATCTTAATATCCTGCTTAAACATTCTCTATCAATTAGTTTAGTCTATTTTTTCCTTTATTAGAGAAGTTATGGGTTTATAGAATAACCATTCATAAAATGCAGGATTCCTATATACCACCCTATTATTAACACCTTGCATTGATGTAGAACATTTGTTACAACTGATGATAGCACACACAATCAAATTTAGGTTCCAAGTCCCTGAAAGCGCTGCTTTCCTTCTTTCAAAGTTCCACTTTTCCCAGCCATCCCTCATGATGGCATCTGGATCCAAGGGGAGGCGAATGTCCCCTCAAGACAGGCTAGCAGGCAGCTGCTCACTGTGCAGGTCTTCATGCTACCCTTTGTGTCTGTTTTCATTGGCTAGGTTGCTGAAAGCAAATATCGAAATGGGTTGGCTTTTAACAGTGGGAATTTAATAACTTATAAGCTTACAATTTGAGGTTGAGAAAAATGTCCAAATCAAGGTCTCATCAGGTGTTGCTTTCTCCCCAAAGACTGGCTCCCAGCAATCCTGGACTCCTCTGTCACATGACAAGGCACATGGTAGCATCTGCCGTTCTCTCCCTTCTCCTCCAGGTACTGTTGTTGCCTTCACCTTCTTGCTTCAATGGCTTTCTCTTCTCTCTTTGATCATCCTGTTCATGTACTCTAGCCCTCACAATTATTTTTTTCCATTGAACTACAATGACCCATTACCCATGGTATTTAAAATTTAACAATATATGACTTTGCATCATTATCTAATTTTCAAATTTCTCTACTCATTCCTACATATATTTACTGTGAGCACATCATGAGCTAACACATTGGTGTGGATCATTTTTGCTTCTTCACTAGTATATCCATTCAATTCCCACCAATTTGTTAAAAAAGTTTTCATGGAACGGGCTAAGTTTTAGAGCTCTCACTTCATCCACATGATTTTGACCGTCTAAATAAAGGTGCTCAACCTTTGGCAGAGGGAAATAACTATGTCTAGATAAAGAAATGGAAAGGAAGAAAAGGGAAGAGGCAAAAACCTAATAAATATATGAACTTCATACTTATAAGGAATTAAGAGTCTTAGCTATTTAGACCAGTGGCAAAATTTAATAATCACTCCTGCCACTTTATTTAAAAAAACAAAGAGAACATGAGTTTAAATACTCCTCACATTTATTAAAGAAAAAAAATAGATACCAGTTTGAGACATTCTAGAAGGCAAGATTTTAGTAAACTTTGAAGAACTGATTTTTAGGTTGGTAAATACCAAGAGGGTAAGATGGTCCAAGTAAGTAAGCATAGGAAAGGGCATAAAAGTCAAAACAATTACAAAAATCTCCTTCTTCACAAGAAAAATTCCAGGTCATAGGGCAAGGATTCCTACAATATTGTCCCCTTGTAACTTCAGTTTAATTTCAACAACATCTTCCCATTTCAATGTCCCTTCAATCTCATTGAAATCCACCCAGTTCAAGCCCAATTATTCCACCAAGGATTTGGATCTCCTTTATAATGAGTAGGCTACGTACCTGACAGGTATATGTGCTTTTCTGGAAGAAAAAATATGTATTTTCAGTGTTCTCAATATGAGAAAATAACCATCTTTCTACATTGCAAAGATACCATTATGTATTCAAATAGAAAAAGAATTAAATGACACCAGAGAAAAAGTCAGCCAATTATGAGATGGTCAGGAAGTTGAATTTTGCTCAATGGGAACATTTTATTAGGGATATTGATTTATTAATTCATCAGAACTTGAAGACTCACAGAAGATAACCATGTTAGCAAAAGATACAGAGATACATGCATAGAGAAGGAAATAAGCAGAAGTAATGAGGTGGAGAGAAGGGAATAACATAATTATTGATTTATATATCAGTTTTCCTTACTAGGTTTTAAGTTCCTGAAAACCAGGAACTATAGTTTATTCAACTTTGTGTTCCTAGTGTCACGCATAGTTCTTGGCATGTAACAGATATTTAATAAAATGTTTATTGAATGTGGAAATAAATAAAAGGTCCTCATGGGAAATAAAATTGGATGAGTAAAGCGATATTTATGAAAAGTCTTGAATGGCAACATAGGTTGAAATGATCAGATAAACAAAATAGGTTTGTCAAGCAGGGCCATGATACATTTTCTCTCTTATTTCAGAACATTAGAGAGGTGATACGGTTTGGTGGTTCAAGGTGTCATCTCTGCAGTGACCTTGCTAAGATTCAAATTCTGGTTATGCTCCTACCAACTGTGTGATTTAGGGCAAATTATTTAACATCTCAGAGCCTCAGCTTCCCCGTAAGTAAAATGGGGAAAGCAGTGTCTAACACATGATTGATTAAATGAGTTAATGAAATGAATAAAGAGAAAAATAGTGTGTGGCACAGAGAAAGCAGTCAATAAATGTTAGTTATATTGTTGTTTTATAATTTTGATTCTTGTTTTTAAGTCTTTGATCCATTTTGAGGTAAGTTTTATATATGGTGTGAGATATGATCTACCTATATTCTTTTACATATGGATATCCAGTTTTCCCAGAACCATTTGTTGAAGAGACAATTCTTTCCTCATTGAGTGGACTTTGGCAACCTTGTCCAAAATCAATTAAACATATATGTGAGGGTTTATTTCTCAACTCTCAGCTTGATTCTATTTGTCTATATATCTGTCCTTATGCCAGTACCATGTTGTCCTGATTACTGTAGCTTTGTAGTAAATGTAAAGTCAGGAAGCATGAATCTTCCAGCTTCATTCTTCTTTTTCAAGGTGGTTATTGGCTATTCAGGAATCATTACTCTTCCATCTAAACTTTTTTTTTCCATATAAACTTAATGATTGCCTTTTCCATTTTTTCAAAAGGCTATTGGAATATTTTTTTTGTATTGTATGGAATCTATAAATAGCTTTGGGTAGAATTGACATCTAAATATTTATTCTTCCAATCCACGAACATAGAATGTCCTTCCATTTATTTCTTCTTGATTTCGTTCAGCAATTGTTTGTGTATAGTCCTTTACATTCTTGGTTAAATTTATTTATAGTTATTTGATCCTTTTAGTGATATTGTTAATGGAATTTTTTTATTGATTTCCTGTTCAGATCATTATTATTAGAGTATAAAAATACTATAGGTTTTTGCATGTTAATCTTGCACTGCACCACTTTGCTCAATTTGTTTATTAGGACTAGTAGCTCTGCTGTAGATTTTTCAGGATTTATATAAAGGACCATGTAATCTGCAAATAGGGAAAGTAATATTTCTTCCTTTCCAATTTTGATGTATTTTATTTTTTCTTTTTGCCTAATTGCTCTGGCTCAAAAATTCAGAATAGCGTTGAATAAGAATGAGGACAGTGGCCATCCTTACCTTGTTCCTGGTTTTATTGGGAAAGCTTTCAGTCTTTCATCATTTAGTATGTTAGCTGTGGGTTATCCATATATGTTCTTTATCATGTTGAGGAAGTCTCCTTCTATTGCTAGTTTTCTAAGTATTTTTATCAAGAAGGGGTGCTATATTTCTCAAATACTTTCTCTGTATCAATTGAGATGATCATGAGATGGTGTATTACCTATTGATTTTCTTATTTTGAACCACCCTTTTATACCTGGAATAAATCCCACTTGATCATGGCGTATACTTCTTTTAATGTGCTGTTAGATTTGGCAAACCAAATCTAGTATTTTGTTGAAGATTTTTGCATCTATGTTTACAAGGGAAGTTGATTTGTAATTTTCTTTTCTTGTGGTATCTTTATCTGGCTTTGGTATTGGTGTGATACTAGCATCACATAGAATAGAGTTGGAGAAAGATGCCCCCTCTTCAATTTTTTGGAAGAGTTTAAATAGGATTGATATTAATTGTAGTTAGTTTATTGTGTCATTCAAATCTATTTCTTTACTGATCATCTGTCTAGATGATCTATCCATTATTGAAAGTGTTATATTGCCGTCTTCTACTACTGATGTAGAACCACTGTTCTCCCTTCAAATCTGTTAATAATTGCTTTATGGGATTCTGCTATTAGGTACATACATATTTATAATTGTTATCTCTTCTTGCTGAATTGCCCCCTTTATCAGCAGATAGTGGCCTTTTTCCCTTCTTTTTTTAAAAATTTAAAGCCTACTTTATCTGATATTACCATAGCTAACCAAGCTGTCTTTTAGTTATTGTTGGCATGGAATACTTTCTCCATCTTTTTATTTTCAGCCTCTACGTATCTTCCAAATGAAGGTGAGTCTGTTGTAAACAGCATATAGTTTGGCTGATGCATTTTTATCCTTTCTGCCTGTCTCTGATTTTTTACCAGAGAGTTTAATTCACTTATATTTAAAGTAACTTCATAATGCAAGACATTCTTTTGCAATTTTACTATTTTGTTTTTATAAGTTTTATATCTTTTTGGCCTTCAGTTTTTTCATGAATGCCTATTTTCATGTATATTTGATTTCTCTGTGTGTGTGTACCATTTTGATCCCCTTCATTTTGCCTTCTGTATATATTTTTCATTTGTTTTCTTTTTGGTTACAATGGGGCTTAAATTTAACCTCCTAAATCTACAATCATACTTGATTTGCTACCAACATAACTTCAGTACCATTGCTTGACACTGTTCCTGTATCTCTCTGTATCCCTTTTTGTTGTCCTTATTACAAATTATACATTGCATGTACAAAACCATAAATTTTTAAAATTAATTTTAATGTGTTTGCATTTGATAATTTGTAAGTAAAAAGTGGAGTTACATACCAAAAAATATATATTGCTACTGTACTGACATTCATATTCCTCACATAGTTACCTTTACCAGAGATCTTTATTTCTTTATGCTTTTTTTTTTTTTTTTTTTAAAGATTTATTTATTTATTTAATTTCCCCCCCTCCCCTGGTTGTCTGTTCTTGGTGTCTATTTGCTGCGTCTTGTTTCTTTGTCTGCTTCTGTTGTCGTCAGCGGCACGGGAAGTGTGGGCGGCGCCATTCCTGGGCAGGCTGCTCTTTCTTTTCACGCTGGGCGGCTTTCCTCACGGGCGCACTCCTTGCGCGTGGGGCTCCCCCACGCGGGGGACACCCTTGCGTGGCACGGCACTCCTTGCGCGCGTCAGCACTGCGCATGGCCAGCTCCACACGGGTCAAGGAGGCCCGGGGTTTGAACCGCGGACCTCCCATGTGGTAGACGGACGCCCTAACCACTGGGCCAAAGTCCGTTTCCCGTCTTTATGCTTTTTGAATCCACTGTCTAATGTACTCTTTCCCTTTCAGTCTGAAGAATTCCTGTAAGTATTACTTTCAGAGCATGAAGAAGAAATTTCTCAACTTTTGATTACCTGGTAATGTCTTGATCTCCCCCTCATTTTGAAAGACAGTCTTACTAGATATAAAATTCTTGGTTGGCAATTGCTTTATTTCAGCACTTTAAACATTTCACCCCACTGCCTTCTTGCCACCATGGTTTGTGTTGAATCTTATTGAGGCTCCATTGTGCCTAACCCATTGTTTCTCCCTTGAAGATTCAGAACTCTCTCCTTGTCCTTAGCATTTGACAATTTTACTACCATGAGTTTGGGTGTGGTACTCTTCAAGTTTATCCTCTTTGAGGTTTGGTTGGGCTTCTTGAGTGTATATATTCATGTTGTTTGCTACGTTTGGGAAGTTTACTGCCATTATTTCTTTGAATAGTTCTCTTTCCTTTTCTATCTTGTTTCTTCTTCTGGGACTCCAATAATGCATATATTGATATAATTGATGGTGTCCCACAGGTCTCTTAAGCTCTGTTCACTTTTCATTCTTTTTATCTTTCTGCTTCTCTGCCTGAATCATTTCAATTTTCTAGTGTTTGAGTTCTGTAATTCTTTCTTCTGCCAGATCGAGCTGTTGAAAAAATCTAGGTAATTTTTAATTTCAGTTATTAATATTACTCTTTGGTTCCTTTTTAAATTTTCTCTTTATTGAGATTCTCACATTCTTCATTCCCTGTTTTCCTGATATCCTTTAGTTCTTTCTTCATGTTTTCCTTTATCTTTTTAAGTATATTTTAAGAAAAAAATTTTTAAGAGTTTTTGTTTGCTATTTTTGTTGTTTTTTGTTGTTGATGATATTTTTTAAATTTTTATCTTGTTCATTTTGATGAGCCATTATTTCTTTTTTCTTCATTTGTCTTGTAATCTTTTATTTCATAGTATATATTTTATTGTGTAAAGTGTTAACCTGAACTTAGTCCCTGTTCTCTCTGCTCCTTAAGTTTATATCCAGCTTCTTATATGAGAGAAATTTCCTTGAATGCCAACAACTAACAAAAACAAACACTAAAAACACATTCCACAGTCTTTGCAATTGCCTCTGTCTTGACTGGCACTCTCCTTCTGAGTTTGACCCTCCTATCAAGAAGATCAGCTTGAGATAGAAGTGTAGGCTTCTTACCATCTCTTTTGAGCCTGTGTCTTATTCTGGCCTGCACTTTCTCATGGCCTTAGGAATTCTTGTTTTACTGGTATCCAAATGTCCCCTCCACTCCCCCACACCCAGATGATATATTGTATCTCTTAAAGCTGGTAGACATTTGCCTCAGGCCTCTTAATTGGATTGTTTCTCACATTGCTTTGGATGCAGGGTATATTCTAGGAGGGTGAGCCAGAGGTGAGTTTCCTGGTTCAGTCTTTCAGGATGCCAGATGACCGACTGTCCCCTACATACAGATGTCCAGTATATGCCTAGGGGTTTCTCCACTCCCTCCAGACAGCACTAGAGACCCACAGCAGGAGCAACATGCCAGCTCCTAACCAGGCTAGGAAAGGTGTCAGCAAGGGTGCCATAAGCTTCTCCTACGGTTTTTAAAATTGTGTTTTCTTCATTTGGCACTTGCCCAGTTACTGCCATGCTTTTTACTCTTTCCCTGAATTTTGAGGAAGATGGCTCTGCCAGTTTTTTCTAGTTGTTCAAAGATTTGGTGGGGATCAGAACTCTGCTGCCATCTTGATCAACCTGCTCAGTTTAATTTTAAAGATCAGAATTGGAAGTCGTAACTTTTCTTCCAATCTAATTGAAATAATGCTATATATTGACTATTTTTAAGGGGTAGAATTAATATTTTATTATCGTTTATAATCAGATGGCAGTTGGGTATATAGTCTTCATACTTGATCTTTTTTGTAAATAAAAAAAAATACAAGTTAAGTTTTAAACAGCTGACAGCTGGTTATGTGCTCAGAACACATGATTAGCTTAATTCATTAATGGTGGCTTCAAGCTTTTCCTTATTAGCACGAGAAGATTCACTTGCCTTTTGTTCCTTTTTATAAAACTAAAATGTTAGCATGCATTTGACTTCAAACTCTGCAGCAACATCCTGACAGTCATCCACATCTATTCAAGGGACACCACCTTGTTATATTTTTCAGAGAGGGAATAAAAGAAAGGCTTGATCATTTTATAAGGCCCACACCATGTGCCTGGGAAATCAACTGCTACAAATTTATCTCCAGCACTATTCAAGGCTGCCTGAAAATCTTTCCTGCTCTTGATCTGCTTCACCATTTTGGCTGCTGTGAGCTGTCTGATGAGCAACTGTGGAAAGCTTTGCAAAGGACCCAAAAAGCAGGACAGAGGCAGGGTATATTGACTTCTATGATACTTGTACTTTATGTTTGAAATCTTAATTGACTCTAAATGTTTAATGACATTTACTTATAAAATATAACAATTTCTTGTTGGTTTCACTAACAATCCCTGGGGGAACATCCTAAGATTTCAAGGTACTTTATCATAGACCTAGGAGTTTTTTATCCTTTTTATCCAAAGAAATGCAGCCTAACAGAATTGACAACTAAGAACAAGAACAAATACAGTAGGCAGTTCTATTTTTCCTGTCCAAAAGCTCATCAGTTTTCTTATCACTACCTAAATATTTCTTATTTGTTTCCATCTCAGCATCTTTGTTCATGCTCTTTTACCCCCTGGAAAACCTGGCTGTCAATTTACTGTAATAATCAGGCCTTATTTCTTTGTCATTAGAATAATAAAATATACTTCATGCTATCATACCCTCATTCGTTTCTCTTACTTATCTGTTTTTATAGTTTTCAGGCATCCTCAACTAATTTAAAAATTGAAGAAGGAGTAATAGTATCTTCTACTTTCTCCTCTAGCACTGTTTTAGTAGCTACTGAGCTTCTAAAGTTTAGTAGATAACTCAGAAGACGTCAAGAATATGTGAATGACGTCAAGAATATATGAAAGTTTGCCCTGTTTTTAAATTATCTAAATCCAAATACATTTGCATTAGATTTTAAAATCATAATTATTTTTTAGGTACTAATATAGTACCTACACTATCAAACATATCTCTGTTATGAATGAATCAGAGAATATTCTAGATTGTTCCTCATTAGAGAGAATAACTACATAAATAATACATCACTGTATTATTGTATACATACATCATTGTATGTATCAATGTATGACATTGATAAGCATGTCAATACCAAATCTTGGTTAATGTATCAACACAAATACACTCTTCAATACCCACATTAGTTTCAAAGATTAGTCTCTTCATGCCCACTTTCCTGCTCTTTGCTCCTCTCATGGATTTACTATCTCAGAAACCTAAGAGATATCCAAAATAATATCAAGAACTTTTGGCAAAAGTTATGTTAAGAGATTTATATCTATTAATTTTTAATATCCTGTATTGCGTCTATATCAGACATTAAGTAAACTGCATGTAGATTTGGAAATTTATGTATGAATTTGTTCTTCAAAGATATACTCACATACTTTTTCCTATGTGCACACAAGAGATCATGCTAAGTCAGTCCTTCTTTATGTCTAACTGAATTTAGGAGAATCTTGGAAATGGCAGAATTTCCTCACTCCTACTTTCTTCGTATTCCCATTCTTTTCTCCATCTATCGCCACTCTCCTCGTTTTGTTGTGTATAATCTCATTACCATCCTCCTTCCAGGAAACTACTAGTTGGACCATAACTAATACCTATCTGACCTGCTAATAGTACAAGAAGAACTTACTAAATTTCTCTGGGCAAGTCATCCAGACTATCCAAGAGAATTTTCTCCATTTTCTTACTTATAATTAACTTTTCTACCTATTGCAAACTAGATGTTTCCATCACCACTCTATTGTTGTCAGTAGAATCAATGATTTCCCAAAATGCCATACCCAATGAAACTATTCGGCTTCCATCTTCGTTTAATACCAATGATCAGCAACTGTTCTTAAAAGTATCCATAGCCTTAGCTTCTATGACTTGACAATTTCTTTTTTTTTTTTAATTATTTATTTATTTTTAAAAATTACATTCAAAAAATATGAGGTCCCATTTAACCCCACCTCCCCCACCCCCCATTCCCCCCACAGCAACACTTGCTCCCATCATCGTGACACATCCATTGCACCTGGTAAGAACATCTCTGAGCATCACTGCACCCCATAGTCAATGATCCACATCATAGCCCACACTCTCCCACATTCCATCCAGTGGGCCCTGGGGGAATCTACAATGTCCCGTAGTTGTCCGTGAAACACCGCCCAGGACAACTCGACGTCCCGTAACCGGCTCCACCTCTTATCTCTTCCTCCCATTCCCCAAACCCAGCAGCCACCATGGCTACCCTTCCCACACCCATTCCACTTTTTCTCTGTGGACATTGGATTGGTTGGGTCCATTGCACATCTATGTCAAGTGGGGGCTTAGATTCCACATGGATACTGGATGCACTCCTCCTGCTTTCAGTTGTAGACACTCTAGGCTCCATGGTGTGGTGGTTGACCTTTTTCACCTCCATGTTAGCTGAGTGGGGTAAGTCCAATAAATCAAAGTGTAGGAGCTGAAGTCTGTTGAGGCTCTGGGCCTGGGTGTCATATTATCAGTCCAGAGATTCAAATCCCCTAAATATATCTTAAACCCCAGCACCTATTACAATTCCTATAAAGTAGCATGGAAGTCTTGTGAAAAGAGATCCCCTCTGAGTCCAATTCCATCACGCAGAAACACAGGCTCCGAAGAAGGGCCATCTGCCATGGCAGTGAACCCCATCTGCCATGACCATAGAACCCGTGGGTTCTGTTATAACTCTGTGTAAATTCTTTATTTGTGACCTTCATTTTGAGATTTCTCATGATTACATGGTTAGTTGTCTTCCTACTCTGATCTCTCCTAGAGTATTATTTTCATTCCCATGGGTTTCAACTATCACACGAATCTTAATAATTCTCACATATGTCTCCAGCAGGATAAGGCCTATGTAGCCAACAGAAACCTGAATATGTAACATGGAAATCAGGAATTTGTCTTAACTCTTTCTTTTATCCTCAACTCCCTTCTTCCCTGAGTCTAACCTATCATTAAGGTTTGCTAATGTTCCTTTCCAAATATTTCTTATAATTGCCTGTTTCACTCCATCCTTACCATTGCTACCTTGGTTTAAACCACTTATCATTTTTCTAATGGAGTATTACAAAAAACTTCAGCTCTTCTGCTCCCTACTTCAAACCCTCCCTCTCAGATATATCTTCCTCACAGCAACCAAATGGTCTAGAGAAGACATGAATCTGATCATATGGCACTCAGCTCCTCCCTGCCTACAGAACCCATCTCAAACGTCGTAGGAGGCCCTCCATGAGATTATGCCCTACCTACTTCTCAATTTCTTTTCTTGCCTCTATGAACCAGTTTCACTGAACAGCTGCTTCCAATTTCCTTTCATACATCACATTGTTTTTCTCAGTACTTTGCCTGTGCTTACACTGTCCCCTCAGCTTTGTAATCCTTTCCCTAGTACCTTATCACCTACATCCCCTCACCAGAGAAACCTCCATACTTTCAGGCTGTTTAACCTTGTCTTCCTAATTAGCTTGACCTGGCTACTTTTCTCTCTGTTTTCATACTTCTCTATTTACCACACCTAATTACAATTTTCACGTGATATGTCTTTCTTTCCCATATAGATAGTAAAGAACTTGAGGGCAGAGGCCATATTTTATTGATCTTTCCAAACTGAGTCTAATTCAGTTCCTATCACATAAGCTTAGGCTTGTTGAAAGAATGAGAAGCTCCTGTATTGCTTTCTATAATCTGACTCTTTTCTTGACCAGAAAGTTCTGTTGAGTTACCCATTATGAACTCCACTGCCCTCTCTGACAGACCTTCTAAGTTGCTCTATAATTCAGCCGCATTAGAGTCTTGTTGGCCATCTCAGCCATGCCCTTTTGAACCTTTGCCAAAGCATGATCAAGACTAGACATGTGCTGTACTCTAAATGCCATTACTCTTTGGCTCTCTTTGATGCCAAAAACTTTAAGTGAGAAGTAATAGAACAGAGATTTGACAGATTTTGTTATTCAATAGACTTGAAAGCTCATTTACATGGCACCAGTAGTGGCTCCCCAACTTTCCAATGAAATCTGGATTTTCAGGCCTCAGGATGAATGCAAAGTAGTGTTATTCTTGAATATTTTATTTTACTAAAGAAGACCAATTGCAAGGAAATATAAATCTTGCTACCAATGAATCAAGGAAGTAAAACATTAATCCCCCTCCTTCCCTTCCTTTGTTCATGAAGAAAGCCTTAGGAATAGCCTGGGAATACCTTCAGCTAGTGATGATACACTCTGATTGAGGGCAAGACGCACAGATGGTAGTTTTCATTTTTTAAAACACTCACAAATGATAAACATCTGGAGATGTGTAGTGTGTGGATGAATGCTTCCTGACAGATGCCACTGTGCATTCCTCTGGCCAAAAGTGCTTTCAGGGCAGACGTGGAGATCTTAAATTAGTTTCACTAGTTTATTTGCATTTCAAAATTCCCAGGAAACAAGTGAAATCCAACCAAAAATCAATCTTAATACCTGGGATTAATTAAACACTATGGTACCAGAGAATTTTTGGCTTAATAAATTTTCTGTGTGAGCCTCATTTCTGCCCTTCTTCTCCATACAGCATTATCCTACAAAAAGCCCAAAGACCATCACCTTTCCATTAAAACATTTTTCCATCAAAGAGTATATATTAGGAAGCAGGATATCAGATTATTAGGAGGCAATTACATTTTATTGCATGACTTTAATCTTGCTGATCCAAATGAAATAACAAGAATTACAATTTAGCTTCCATCAAAAGTTTGCAATCTGAAAAAATAGTTGACATCAAAGCTCTTAAAATACAACTAATTTTTGAGTATTAACAGGCAGTTAGTACAAGGGAAATCCTTTATTCATTTAGCTCTCCCTAAAATTCATGGCCCATCATTTATTTAAAAGCATTTTTGTTTATGATTCTGGTCAGGATCATTTAGAGATTATCCTCTCCACCCTCAAATATTTGATGGATACTGGGAATATGAACTAGAGTAATACACATTCCTACCTATAGTGTAGGAATAGAAGTCACTTTAACAAATATGTATTCATTATAATAGTTTGTCTCTTGAATTTTCTCAATATATAATAGAATTAACTCCATGTAAACATAATTATGTTTCCTTCTATCCGTTAGTAATGCTGCTTCTTGCACTGGATGAAAGATAGAGAATAATATAATATTTTTGTCTTATTTTCCGGCTTTGTGGAGAAAACAACATTTGAAAGAAACTAAGTTTTGTTGTCATTGTAAAGAAGATATGTATTTGTTGTCATACATTTACATTTATTATCATGACTAATGTGTATTTAATCTAGAACTTTTTGCACTTTATTTATATTTTCTAACAGATTGATTTGCTGTCTTTTGCTATATAAAAGAACATATTCTTTATTTTTCTCTATTGGAATCCTTTATTCCTGAAATTAATAAAATATATATGACATTAAAAATTTGTCTCTCTGCTGTTTACTAAATTCAATACTGCATGATACAAAGGGTGTCCACTAGGTTTGCAGATTATTTTTGTTATCTTTCGATCTTTGGTTCTTACTTCTCCTATATTAGTTTCTGGCCTCTTCTTCATGTTAAATATTCTTTATTTTTATACCTTATATGATATCATCCCTTTCATCATGTTTCTCTTTTTCCTTTCCTCTGCATTTTGTGAAAATCTTCTGAATAGGGCCATTCATATAAGCTTTTACTTTTCCAGTGTTTTAGTCTTTCTATACAATACAGATTTTAATTTGTTGGTGTATTTTTAGTTTTCTTAAATTATTTTCTCATCTTAATTTTCTGCCTTGTAATTTGTTAGTCAATAAGATGCAGAGACCTTTTTAACCCCAAATTTTAGAATGTCTATTATTATTTTGTTACTTCTTGTATTGTGGCAAAATTTGCATGCAGGAAATTGTGCAAGAGCTGTAGTGTAATTTTTAAAGTTTGGCAGTTTATTTTTATTCTGTAGCCACCACTCCACCAATGTATAGAATTTTTCTATCACCCAAGTGCGGCGGCTTGCTCGGTCGGTAGAGGTGGGGTCTGGCTGCGGACGAGGGGTCGGTCCAGCTCTGGACGAGGGGTCGGTCCCGCTTGGGACGAGGGGTCGGTCCCACCTGGGACGAGGGGTCGGTCCGGCAGCAGACGAGGGATCGGTCTCACAAGGGGTTGCGCGGTTCGGCTGACGGGGTCGCCCGGCGAAGCCGGCGACGAAGGGGTCGCCCGGAGAAGCAGGCGACGAACTGGGGACAAGGGAGGCCAGGCCCTTGTCGGGGGCTCTCAGGACTGGAGGGCGCACGGCAGAAGAACTACCGCGGAGACAAGGTAAACACGCAAGTCCACTTTATTGAGGGAGAGGCAACAGTTTTATAGGGGCTGGGGAAGGCTGATTGGTCGAAGCCACGCCCTGTTCTGATTGGTTGCCAGCGAAAGGTCAGTGGGCGGTACTGGACGGGGGAGGGGTGGTGGTTAGGGATTGGCTATCGCTGTTGCTGGGGGAAGGGGCAGGGTTTAGGGATTGGTGGCTGCTGTTGCTGGGGTGGAGGGCAGACTGGATTTTTCCGCCCATACCTGGCTGTTGCTGCTGTCGGGGGAGGGGAAAAGGGCAGACTGGAATTTTCCGCCTATGCCTGGCTGTTGCTGCTGTCGGGGGAGGGGAAAAGGGCAGACTGGAATTTTCCGCCCTGCACCTGCACAGGGAGAAGGAAGAAGAAGGGTGCCACCCCGCAGGCATCGTGTGGCGCCATCCGGGCCGCGGAAGCATGGCTGCCGAGAAGGGGAGACCCGAGGGCACTCTGCGCCCATGCCGAGCTTCCTTCAGGGGTGGCGGTGAGTCCGACCAGCCACCCTATTATGGGGGCAGCGGCTTGGCCTGCCGCAGCTGCTCCCCCGCCAGGCCAGCAAACCACACTTCAGCCCGACTGGTGACCGCACCCAAGAAAATTCCTTCTTGCCACTTCCAGGTAACATCCCTCCCACTTCCGAGTCAATCATTGTTCTGATTTTTTTGACTCTGTACGTTGGTTTTGCCTGTTATTGAGATTCAAGTAAATGGAATCAGACAGTATATGACTTCTTTTATATCTGGCCTATTTCATTAATATAACACCTTGAGATTCTTCCATATTGTTGCAGGTACCAGTAATTAATTTTTTAAAACATAACTGAGTGGTATTTCATTATATGAATATACCATAATTCATTTGCAAATTCTTCCGTTAATAGGCATTTGAGTTGTTTCCAGTTTAGGATATTATGAATGAAGCTGCTATGAATATAATCAGGAATACATGATTCCTTTGGGGCATATACCTAAGAGCAGAATTGCTAGACCATAAGATAAGTACATGTTGAAATTTATGAGAAACTGCTAAGCACTTTTCCAATGTGGTTGTACAAATTTATACTTTCAACAACAATGATGAAACTTTAATTTCCTGCCAAGAAGGAGTAAATCCATTCCTCTCAAGTCTTCCTTCTTACAACGAAAAAACCCTGGACATAAAAAAAATAAAAAACAAGCATAGGGAGACTTTGGAAGGTGAAAAGGAGAAGGTAGACTGACTAGGAACCTCAGGAATTAAGGAATGACACAACTGTGATTTCCTTGGATTTCCTTGGATTTCCTTACTGCCTCCCATGTATCATGGAGAGTGTGTTGCAGAGCCTCGAAACCAGAACAGACAACAGGTGCAGATGTAATAGAGTGCTCCAAGACAGCTCATTTCCTCTAGCCAGAGTTTGAGGAAAAGGTTGGCCAAATAGAATAGAAAACCATTTTGGCAATATCTACCCTACTCCAGACCAAAACCAGCACACACACACACAAAATGCCCCTTCTCCCATGATTTCACTGGGATGAAGGGGTAGATGATCTTCCATCCCTTGCTCAGTGTTAGGACAGTGTCAGCAGGGTCAAATGGTGGAGCTAAGCAGGGTTGAATGGTGAGCTAAGCCTCCACCCCACCCATCAGCAATGAGACTTAACAAGTGTAACAGTTTGATATGGTTATGAATTCCAAAAGTAGATATTGGATTATGTTTGTACTCTGAACTGTACCTGGGCATGATTAAGGTATGATTAGGGCATTGAGTCCCCATCCCTTGGTGAGTGGGGACTCACAGATAAAAGGCATGACAAAGAACAGAGTTGAGGGTTTCTGATGTTGGAGTTTTGATGTTGGAGTTTGATGCTGAAGTCTTAAACTGGTGATCTGGGGAAAGAGAAAGAGCCGTTCACCTGATAGTCTACAGCTGACTTTGAGGAGAGAGGCAAAGCCTAGAGAGCCTCATAGTCTACAGCTGACCTTGTGGAAGAAACAGAGATGCTGAGCCCAGAGGAACCCAGAAAGCCTGAACCCTCACAGACATCAGCAGTCATCTTGCTCCAACATGTGGAAATAGACTTTGGTGAGGGAAGTAACTTATGTTTTATGACCTGGAAACTGTAAGCTCCTTCCCCAAATAAATACCCTTTATAATGCCCAGCAGATTTCTGGTATTTTGCATCAGCACCTCTTTGGCTGACTAATACAACAAGGTAATGTGAAATGAGACTAGTCCCCAGGCCCAGAAGGAAGTGAACCTCCACCTCCACCTGGCATCAACAACCTCAAAGGAGGTTATGGGAGGTCGGACTAGTTGGCACCTCCATTTCACCATTCCCCACCCTTGTGTCAGCAGTGAACAGCAGTGAGCTGAGCTTCTACTCCCATGTAGATTAAATGACAGTGCATTTCACATCTGAAACCATACAGACCAGAATAAGTAGAACATTTCTTAAGTGCTGGTAGAAAAGAACTGTCAATCTTAAATCTATATATAGTGAAAATATACTTTAGGAATAAAGGGGATAAAAGACACTCTCACGCAAAGAAAACCTAACAGAACATAATGTGTTGCTAGCAAACCTACCTTTAATGATTGGCTAAAGGAAGTGTTCTAGACAGGAAGGAAATGATAACTGAAGAAAACTTGGAACTTCAGAAAGGCAGGGATATTTGAATGGGTACAAATAGAGGTAAATATAATGGACTATCCTGCTCATGAGTTTCTTAAGTCATGTTTAAGAAAAAAATTAATACACACACTTATACACATTTTCATTTTGCCCTTTTCAGTCACTTAAAGGTAACTTGACAAGCATGAATTTTTTATTTTGATGTTCAATGTATAACTTTTTTCATTTATAATTGATACTGTCCTCTCTAAGAACTCTTTCCCCAATGCCATGAATATATTACCTTACATTTTATTCTAGATGTTTTATGTTTTTGGCTACAAAACTATAGCTAAATGATGTTTTTATGTATGGTATGAAGGAGGAGTTCAACTTTTTTTATCTAACAGAATTTATTGAAAAACTTTCCTTTCTGACCATATATGCATGTCTATTTCCACACTTTCTATTTTTTCCCATTGACTATTTTTCTGTTCTTATTCCAATACCACATTTATGGATTACTGTAAATTTATAGTAATTTTTAAAAATGTATTTAATGTCAGTCATACATAAACAATAAGAGTATAGCACTAGCAGTAATATTTTGAGAATGCTCTTTAAAAATTAGTTAGAAATGTTTCACAATAATGCAAGGGATTGGTGGTAGGATGAGGTATGACAGCCCTGTGTGTTGTTATGTATGTTTGTTTTGTAGAGTGAATATTGAAGTCAGTCTTCACTTTAGATTTTTACAAGATTGCTTTTTTGGCTCCCCTAGGACTTTACATTTCCATAAAAATTTTAGTCAACTTCTGTAAAAGGCCTATTGGGAATTTCATTTAGATTGCACAAAAAGTATACTGACATTTCAACAAGACTGATTTGTCCAATCCATGAATATGATATAGTTTACCATTTATTTGTTTCCTCTTTAATCTCTCTCAAAAATGTATGATTAACATTTAGTGCAGACCCTAACAATTTTATTAAATTTATTTCTAAGTATTATATATTTTATGCTCTTTTATATGGTATTTTTGGTTATATTGTTTGCTAAATTGTACAGAAATAAGATTGATTTTTGCATATTGACCTAATCTTACTTAATTCCCATTTAATTTTTGCCTTTCTCTCCTGAAATTCCATTTAAATCTCACCATGTTGTCTTTTCATGTCCTCTTTTATTTCCTGTTTCATAGATTCCACGAATCTGAATATTGAGAGTACAAAGCAAATGTATGAATTTATCCATTTCTTACATAGTATATCTGTCAGCCCACCAATAGAAAATCCTCTTCCTCTGTATATTAGGTTCTCCATTGACTTTAAGATCTAGACCATTTTACTTTTTTTAACTTAATGTTTGGAAGTTTTTAATTCAAATCTGATAATTTTCCAGGAAAAGAATCAGTACGTTCTCTTTGAATTCCTTCCTCTCCACTTAATTACTATTAGAATTCTCTTCACAGTTGAAAAGGAAGATCTTGCAGATTATCTTTTCAGTGAACCAACATTCTTAGGAGACTGGAGAGGGAGCTTCACAGGCAGTCATAGGAAAGAAACCTCTTCTTCACTTGGTTTCTCCTTTTTGTTTACTGGTACTCTAAAGCCATGGTCCAGATTTTTGCATCCATGCCAGTAAGGTAACCTGTGCCGTCGCTTCTTCCCACTGGTGCTCTTTGCTGTTTAAGGAATCAGCCTTACCACACCTGGGATACCTCCTATAAACCTTGAGGGCCCCAAGAACACTTTGTACCTATTGCTTTTGATCCCCCAAAGTAAAAGTAATCCCAAATTGTATCTTGCTAGACGATCCGACATCTCATGCTTCCCTACATGTCTTAGGGGTATTAATGGGTTAGTGCTTTAGAGTCTAGGGAAAGTGCTTGAAGCTGATCTGTAGAATCTTCATTTTAATCTCTTCTGCATTATTTCAAGCAGAAATGCTTTAAAGATGATGGAAATTGGTGGCGCTCTTCCTTAGTTTTCAGTAGTTATGCACCGTTTATTTTCATTGGTATGGGAAGGAGTGAGGAAGGAGAGATTTCTCTAAATATGTTTATGTAGTTGCCTTGTCTTAACATCAGTTTTTAATTTTAAAATCAATGATTAACATTATTTTGAACTAGTAAATAACCTTATCACAATTTTGCCAAAATATCAATTTTCTTTAAGATAATAAAAAAAAATGGAAAGGTCATATAATGAAAAAGTTCATGAATTAACTAATTATAGGAAGAAAAACACTTTCTGGCCTTACAGTATTCACCACCTTCATTTTTTAAAATCAGTATAAACAAAGTTAGAAATAAGACATTTGTGCTACTGGCTGTCAGACTGTGACAAGAAACAGGAATAAAGTTACTCTTTCCTAGTAGTTATGTTACTTTAAAGCTTAAAGTGGGTTTAAAGGTATTATCTGAAACATGAGAAAAAATGCTTTTACAGTATTAATTTTCTAGCACAGACAGTCCCTTTTGGGTTCTTCCTTGGAAGCCAAAATAATGAGGGAAAGAATTCATTTAAATTTCTTTTCCTTGCACACAAAAGTGCACGCACACACACACAGATTAGGCATATGTATTATCTGTACTGCAGGGTGAATCTCTTTAAGTTCGTCTAATTTCCCAGGATTTTTACTTAGAAAAATAGACAGATGCGTTTTCGAGGTAAAGATCATGCCCTTAAAATCCAACAACTCTTCCAAAGCACATCAATGAGGTTTTTTATTTAAAGGATAAAGCTACTCCTTACAAAACATTTAAAAACAAATATCCTCTTATTTCATACATATAAAAAAGATTCCAGCCATAAAAATCCAGTCAAAAGCCAACCTATGGGACACATGAAAGAGCACATGTGACCCAATTTCACATGGGAGGCACCAGACCCCTGCACTGCAATTGACATACACTTCTCTATGTGGCACCCTCCCTCTTTGTTCCATGTAGGAATTCTGACCTCGGGAGCATACTCATGACTATTTGCTCTCTTAAAATCTTGTTCAGAGATATTGTCTAATATCTCTGATGTTCTGAGGTCAGACATCAATTTGATAGCTCCTTCTGAGTTTCATTTGAGTTTTTGCATTTGTGGAAAAATTAAATTCTCTCTGAAGTGACTAAAAATGCATTCAACTTTAGCTCTTTAAATAATGGCAAAGGGAAGCAGACTTGGCCCAGTGGTTAGGGCGTCCATCTACCACATGAGAGGTTTGCAGTTCAAACCCTGGGCCTCTTGACCCGTTTGGAGCTGGCGCATGCACAGTGCTGATGCGCACAAGGAGTGCCGTGCCATGCAGGGCTGTCTGCCATGTTGGGGAGCCCCACGTGCAAGGAGTGTGCCCCATAAGGAGAGCAGCCCAGGGTGAAAGAAAGTGCAGCCTGCCCAGGAATGGTGCCGCCCACATGGAGAGCTGACACAGCAAGATGACGCAACAAAAAGAAACACAGATTCCAGTGCTGCTGACAACCACAGAAGCGGACAAAGAAGAAGACGCAGCAAATAGACACTGAAACAGACAAACGGGGCGGAGGCTGGGGGGGGGGCGGGGGGAGGGAGAAAAATAAATTAAAAAAATAATAATAAATCTTAAAAAAAATAATGACAAAGCATATGATATGTCTTACAGGAGGATGGTGGTCTAATCAAGAATACCTAGCAGAGCTATAAACTGCTAACTGTCATGTGAAGTGTAGCTTTTAAAGTGTACAAAGCTCCAAAGAGCAATACAACTGAAACAAGATTATTGTAAATAAACAATGAAGAAAACAAAGTTTCAACTCTCAGCTACAAAGTAGAAAGTTTAAATGTTTAAAATGTCGTAATAGCTACATGTGCAATGAAGATGCATAACTCTAATACATGCTTTGAGAAGTTATTTAAACATATTACTAAATTGTTTCCCATCCATGTTAGGAGACAATTTTCCAAAGGCAGCTTGCATTTCTGACCACCTTGACAGTCTTTTGTTCTAAACCATCTTTTCAAGGGATGCTTGTATAGTGAACAGCCTTGGAACACAAATACAGTATCTCCCTAAGGTGCAGAAGACAGATTTGAAGATAATGTCTCCCTCCAGGACAAAAATGAGCAGATTTTCTTGCAGACCATCATAAAAAAAAATTTGGTTTTCCTAGGTTTGAGATTCAATTCATGTATATGCAGGTGTCAACTGGCCTCATGATACTGCTTATGGGAATTGGGGCATGAGGAACATGCACAAGAAATGCTGATACTTTGGATACTACTACTGCTATGAGTAATAAACTATCCTTTACTTCTGATACAAGAAACACATACCTTCTCCCAGTATCCATGCAACCATAACAGGCTACCTTAATAGCTTATAAAAAGGATAAGAATCTCAGATCATTTGTAGTTCTTGACACACATGTTTTCATTTTATGATGACATATATTAATGACTAAAAGTAAATGTGTTCAGAGGAAATGTCATGATACCTAAACATAAAATGAAAGAGCCCCTATAAATGAATTATCTAAGGACCAAGATCATCCAGTGGGGATAGTAAGCAAATGTTAGCAGTTGAATTCATAGTGCAGCACCACAGGTTCTTAATCTCATCCCATCTTCAATTCCTTGTACTTACCTGGATATATAGACTAGGCTTTTGTCCCTTTTTGCAGGTATCAGGCAAATTAGCCAAAGGGAATATACACTCATAGGGAAAGAAATCTTTGACATCCAAGGGACATAAGTACAATAAAAAGAAATAGACAAATTGCATAATCTATTCCAAAGAAAGCAGAATATAGACAAAAAAAGAATAACAGTTATAAGGAGCATAATGGTTGGCTTCAGAGATAAAGGAAGGTATTGGACACATGCAGCAAAGGAGGTCCTCATAAGAATAAAGATCATTTGAACTTACTGGATATGAAAAAAATTCAACATTTGAAATAAACAACTGAATTTGTTAAATAGAAGCATACGAGCAAAAAAATCAATTAGTGTTTTGGAAAACAATTTTAAGGATCTCTTCCAGGATATTTCAGGGAGGGATAAAGAGATTAAAAGAATAAGGAAAAGAGGAGGTAGGGCAGGATAGTAGCTGAGTAAGGCATTCCAAGAGGCAGCTCAAACCTAAAGGGCAGTTAGTTAACTAAACAGAGCTATCTAAAGCACCTGTTTGGGGGCCCAGGAGATCTGAAGAGCATCCTGCAACATCCTTGAAACAATGGAAGGAGGAGATTACCCATCTGCAGTGAAGTTGTGTGAGTAGATCATTCCACGCTGCGGAGGCTGATGCCCACCCACAACTGGTGGCACAAGCCACCTCAGAAGCTATTCTGTGACTGGAATTGGAAATTCCATTTCCCAAAAACAGGGGAGGAAGAGATGATTGACCACTGACTTGAGCTACTGATTAGTAAATTCAGCTGGTTAAAGCATAAGCCTGAGAACAGCTAAAGTTTGAACCTGTCCAAGTCAGAGAGAGGGTGATAGCTGCCACTTTAACACTGCCCCTGGATTGAGGGAAAGTGGGACTGATTGAAAATCACAGTGAAGGTATGGACCAACTTCCTCTGCCCAGATCATATTGCAGCCCTAGCCTAGCCTTCACCCCCACCTCCAGCAGGGAAGAAGTTGGGGGACCTACACCAGCCTTCCCAGGCAACTGCACATGCTTTCAGCCCACACAGACTGAATAGTCAGACACCTGGGGCTCCATCTCTGCACCTCAATAGGATAGGAGAGGAGCTGTATTTCCTTGGTCTCCTTGGGCAACTGCAGGAGCTTTTGGCCTGCACAGACTGATTGTTGAGCACCTTCAAGTCTACCTCTATCCTCCTACCCATATAGGATAAGAGGAGGCGATGTTTCCTCAGCCTCTTTGGACAACTGCAGGTGCTTTCAGCCCACATACTGGATATTCAGACACCTGTGGTTCCATTGCCACCCCCCATAGGATTGGAGGGGAGCTGTGTTTCCTCCGCCTTTCTGGGCAACAGCAGGCACTTTTGGCCTGCACGTACTTGATAGGAGCGAGCTGGTGTTTCCTCAGCCTCTCTGGGCAATGACAGGTACCTTTGGGTGACACAGAATAAACTGTTGTGCCTTTTGTTCCATCCCCACCTCCTAAAGGGCAGAAGGGACAGTACTCCCTCAGCCTCTCAGGGAAACTGCAAGCACATTTGGTTCACATGGATTAGATTGTGTTGAGCATTCCAGAGGGTCCATCCCCACCCCTGGCAGGGAAGTAGGGGGCTGGTACTACATCAGTTTACCTGGGAAACTGCAATCATTTTGGACCTGCATGGCATAGATTACTACCCATACCTGCAGCTCCATCCCCACACCAGACAGGAGGAAAGGAGTGTGAAGCTTCATTATCTCTCTGGGCAACTACAGATGGTCTTTGCCTGCACAAATTGTATTATTACACATGGCTGCAGATCTGTCCCTACCCCTGGCAGAGGAGAAAGGTGGGAGATGCTGCACTGGCTCTTGGAGCAATGTGGGCAGCTTAAGCCTCCATAGCTTACAGTACTAACTACATTCTTGGCTCCTACTACACAACCAGCAAGGGAGAAAGAGCAAGAAAGCCCTAAATTAAGAGAGAAACTGCACCCAGAATAATACATCTAGTAAGCCAGATGCCAAGACACCAACAAAAAATTAAAATCTATACCAAGAAATATGAAGATATGGCCCAGTCAAAGGAACAAGACAAGCTTCTGGATGACATAGAAGAGTTAAAACAATGTAATCATAGATGTCAAACAAATCTCCTTAATAAATTCAATGAGATGACTGAAAAATTAAGGATATCAAGAAGACATTGGGTGAGCACAAAGAAGAACCTGAAAGTGTAATAGAAAAATAGCAGATCTTACAAGAATGAAAAGCACAGTAAATGCAATAAAAAATACACTGGAATGATATAAGAGCAGATTTGAGGAGGCAGAAGAAAGGATCAGTGAACTTGAAGACATTGCCTCTGAAAGCAAACATACAATGAACAGATGAAGAAAAGAATGGAAAAACTTGGGCAGGGTCTCAGGGAACTAAAGGATGGCAAGAGACATGCAAACACACATGTCAAGGCCTCAACAAACCAATCACAAGTAAAGAGATTGAAACAGTCATCAAACAATTCCCCAACATAAAAAGCCCAGGACCAAATGGTTTCACAGGTAAGTTCTACCAAACATCAAAGATTTAATATCAAACTTATGTAAATTTTTTAAAAAACTGAAGAAGCTACTAAATTCATCTATGAAGCCAATATCACCCTAATAACCAAAACCAGGTAAAAATATTATTTAAAAAATCAAATTACAAGACCCATTTCCTTAAAGAATATGGACCCCAGAATCCTCAGCAAAATACTTGCTAATCGAATCCAACAACACAGTAAAAGAATTATTCATCATGATCAAGTGGGTTTTATACCAGACATGCAAGGGGATTCAATACAAGGAAATAAATCAGTAAAAGGCATCCAAATCAGAAAGAAAGTAGTAAAACTTTTGATATTCACAGATGATATAATCCTATACCTAGAAAGTCCCAAAAAAATCTACAACAAAGCTGCTAGAGCTAATAAGCAATTTCAGTAGAATGTCAGGATACAAGTCAATACTCAAAAATCAGCAATGTTTTTATATACTAGTAAAGCACCATCTGAGGAGTAAGTCAGAAAAAACAAAAAACAAAAAAAAACCTCCACTTACAATAGCAACTTAAAGAATCAAATATTTAGGAATAAACTTAACCAAAGATGTAAAGCACTTGTATTCAGAAAACTAAAATGCATTGCTAAAAGAAATTTTAGAAGACCTAAATAATTGTAAGAATATTCCATGCTCATGCATTGGAAGATTAAATATCATTAAGATGTTAATTCTACCTAAATTGATATACAGATTCAGTGCAACCTTAATAAAAATTCCACTAACATTTTTAAACAAATGGAAAACACAATTATCAAATTTACTTGGGAGGTTAAGGGGTTCAAAATAGTCAGAAACATCTTAAAAAGGAAAAGCAAAGTTGAAGGACTCACACTTCCAGACTTTAAATCATATTACCTAGTTACAGTGGTAAAAGCAGCATGGTACTGGTGCAAAGATAGACACATAGACCAATGGAACTGAATTAATGGTTCAGAAACACACCCTCACATCTGTAGTCAAATGATTTTTGACAAGCCAGTCAAACCCACCCAGATGGATAAGAACAGTCTATTCAACAAGTGGTGCTGGGAAAACTGGATATCCATAGCCAAAAGAAAGAAAGAGGACCCCTATTTCATGTCTTATACAAAAATTAACTCAAAATGGACCAAAAACCTAAATATAAAAGATAGAACCATAAAGCTCCTAGAACACAATGTAGGAAAACATCTTTAAGACCTGGTGGTAGGTGGTGGATTCTTAAACTTTATGCAGAAAGCATAAGCCATGATAGAAAATATGCATAAATGGGACCTTCTCAAACTTAAACACTTTGGTGATTCAAATGAATTTGTCAAGAAGGTGAAAAGGCAGCCCACTCAATGGGAGAAAATATTTGGAAACACATATTCAGGAAGGGTTTGATTTCCATTTTATATAAAGAGATCATACAGCCAACAATAAAAGAGGAAGCAATTCAATTAAAAATGGGTGAAAGACTTAAATAGACATTTCTCTAAAGACCAAATACAAATGGCAAAAAAGCACATAAAATGTTCCGTGTCACTAGCTCATGGGTAAATGCAAATCAAAATGACAATGTGATATCATTTCACACAGCACAGATCAGTCATTATTTAAAAAACAATAAGTGCTGGAGAGGATGTAGAAAAATAGGAACACTCCTTCACTTTTGGTGGGATTGTAAAACAGTGCAGTCTCTGCAGAAGACAGTTTGGCAGCTCCTCAGGAAGCTAAATATAGAACTTCTATATGATCCAGCAATTCCTTTGCTAAGAAAAATATCCAGTAGAACTGAAAACTGAAATAAAAGCAGACTTCTGTACATCAATGTTCATAGTGCCATTGGGTCACAACTGCCAAAAGATGGAAATAAACCAAGTGTTCATTATCCAATGAATGGATAAACAAAATGTTGTATATACATACAATGGAATACTCTGATGTAGTAAAAGAAATGAAAGTGGGACAAATATGACAACATGGATGAATCTTGAAGATATTATGCTAAGTGAAATAAGGCAGACACAACAGCACAAAGACTGTGTGCCTGGTCTCATGAATATGAACTAAATAAAAAAAATAAACATATGGAATTAAACCTATAGAATAGGTTATTAGGAGATAAGTAGAGGACTGTGAAGGAGTACTGATGCTTAAAGTATGCAGAAGTTTTAATTAACTTGACTGTAAATGTGTGGAAATGTGTGGAAATGGATAGAGCTGATGGTAACATTACATTCAGTAGTAGCTGGTTTATAAATGGGATTGTGGCTGAAAAGGGTAGTCTAGGGATGTAAACGTCAATTAAAAGAGAGCTAGAGAATAATCTAGGGACTAAATAACAGTGAACCCAAAGGAGGATGAGAATTGTGGTTAATAGCACAAACACAGGAATGTCCTTCTCTCAACTAGAACGAATGTTTGTCACTATTGCAGGGTGGTGGAAATGTGGAAAAGCTGGGAAAAATACAATTAATGTAAGCTATGGACTGTAGTTATCAGCAACACTGTAATATTCTTGCATGAATGCCAAAGATGTACTGTGTTAATAATATGCCACAGTATGTATGGAAAAAAATATGCCAAATATACTCTCTAGACCATACTTAATGGTAATAGTCTAATAATATTATCTCATAATTTGTAACAAATGTTCCGCAATGGTAAGATGTGTTGGTGAAGGGTTGTTGTATAAGAATTCTACACACGTGCATGATTGTTTTTTAAATTCGCAACTTCTGCAATAAAAATATAATAGAGAAAACCTATCATTAAAAAAAGAATAAGGAAAAGAGATGGAAAATACAAACAGAAGTATCAATTTTCTGTATAAGGGAAGTCTCAAAGATAAAAATACGGAAGAGAGGCAATAGTTCAATAAATAATGCCTGAAATTTTCCTTGAATTAAAGTAAAATTTTAGTCCTCAGATTCAAATGATCCATAAGAAGAGTAAGTAAAGGATAGATAGAGGAAAGAAATTCACATGCACCTAAATACATTGTAGAGAAATATAAGAATCCTTAGGGCAAAGGAAATTATAAAAGCCTGAGAGACAAAAAGTAGATTATCTACAATAAGCAAGCAAAATAACATCAGACTTCTCAAGAGCAAAAATATTTATAAATTTACAAGAAAATTTTTCAAACTAGAATTTTATATCCATAATGTATTTAATGTAAAGAAAAAGAATTTAAATGAATTTTCAGGCATACAAGCCCTTACAATTTATCCATCAGAGTCCTTCTTGGAAAGAACTCCTAGAGAAAATACCCTACAAAGATAGAAATGAATCCCCAAGAAGACATTAAAAATCTTTTAGATGTAAGTGTCAGTTATGACCAGAAAATGTTTTATCATAAACAAACAAAAAGTATAACTTTAACAATCCATAATTCAATTCTAGATGAAACTAACCAATGAATATAATTGGGAGCTCTGAGAGGCAAGAGCAAGCAAACATACCTGTCTTATTTGAATGAATGACCTAATATTGATATGCTAAAAAATTGATAGAGAAAGATAAAAATATGCATGGATCTTAATAAGTTAGGGAAAACATCACAAGATAAAAATAGAATATATAATTTTTAAACCATCAGGAAAAATATGAACTATCCTATGGAAAGTATGAAAGGAAAAAAACATACAGTAATGATGAAAAGCAAACTTAAAACAAGAAGCAGAAATATTCTCTAATGGAAGAGTAGTTCTCATGAAAGTTTAGGAGCTACGTTCACTAATCAAAAGACTGAGACTTTCAGACTGGCTTTTTAAAAGATCTAGAATTTTGATGGCTAAAATCTTTAAATATAAAACCAAAATATGCAGGAAGGTAGAACTAAACAGACAAAAATGATGTGAAGCATGAAGCTGCAAACAATAAATGCAAGAGTACTCAAATGGATGTTTTTAGATGAAAGAAAATTTAGTGTAGAAAATATGAACAGGAAAATGGTAATTATATTTGAATAAAGGGAGAAAGAGATCATGAGGCTATAATGATTATCTCCATCCTCTGTGGATCTAACAACTTCATGTTTAAAGTTGTAAAGCAACATCTGACAATTACAGTAAGAAAAAGACAAATGCAAACACTGATGGATCAAGAGCACAAAAGATTAGTGTTACAATATTTGAGAGCACACTTACTAACACTCAGCATAAGGATTTATAGAAGTTTACATACCCAAGCTGAGAATAGGCACATGTAGAACATTCTAGAAACTCTTCCACAGCCACAAGACATCCAATAAATACTCAGGGAATGAACATTGAGACTGTGACCAAAAAAGACAATATAGCTAAAAGGAAAAAGATATCTTATGTCTATAATAAAAATGAACTGCTGCTAATTAACCCTTAGCTTAGAAAGGACATTTCTGGGGAAACTGAAAAATAGTTAAAACTAAATTAAAATGAAAGCATTATACATCAAAATTTGTGGGACACAACTAAATCAGCCCTGAAGGAATAATAGAGTTTAACATGTTTGTTAGAAAATTTTAAAATCCTGAAACTCACAAATTTACAAGATAATACACCTGAAAACATTAGAAGAAATAAAATGACTGGCCTCAGGCCAGAAACCAATGAAAAGGAAAACAAATAAACAATAATACAGTTGATTAAAAAACTAAAAATGCTTATTTGAAAAAACTAAGATGATAAAGAAATCTGACAAAAATCAAGAGGAATACATAAGAAAAAGCTGTAAATAAACAAAACATAAAATATAAACAGGAAAATATATACTAAATATTTATTAGCAACTATATTCCATCTTTAAAAACTTTCTTAAAAATAAAATTGCAAAATTGATAGAAGAAAAATAAGTCTTAAGAGATTGGAAGAAATAATATAAGAAACAAAATCACTTTCTACCACATGGAACAAAACATCCAAGCTGAGATGGTTCCACAAAATTTTAATGGAACCAACATACGGTTTCTACATTACATAATTGTACCAGAAAATAAGTAAAGAAAAAAAATCCAGCTTAATTCATTTTTTAATACTAATATATAGGATAGCTGGCACAAAAATTTACAAGCTAAGTTTCACATATAAAGATAGATATGAAAATGCTAAACATGAATGTCTTAGTAAACACTGTATTAAGACAATAATAAATATATGATCAATTAAAGTTTAATTTCAAAAGTCCAACATTACAAAAATCTATCAGTATAATTGACTACATTAATGAACTAGGAAGGAGAATCACAGAATCATCAAAACAAATGTAATAAAAGTATTTGATAACATTTAACAAATATTCGTGATTAATAAATCTCAGGAAAAAATCACAACAGAAAAGGCCTTTATAATTTGATAAAGGTTAAGCACCAAAAACTTTACAGCATACATCTATTTAGCAGAGGTAATACTTTAGACACAGCTCACCATGATTACTTACTACTGTTCATCATATGAGATATAACAACAGAAACAAGGGGTATATGAATTAAAAGAGAACCGACAAAACTACCATTATTCCCATTTCATAAACTATGGAGAAAACCTAACAGAAGTAACACAAGATTAGAATATGAGAATTCAGAAAGTTTATAGGATAAAAACATACATAAGATACAATCACAATAGAATTCCAACAATATTTTTTCAGGAATTAACTTAGTGAAGAAAGCCTACAATTTTTTATAGAGAAACATTTAAAAACTCATTAAATGTTTCAAGACTTGAATAAATAGAGAGGTCTACTCAGTTTATCTAGAGATTGTATGTAATTCTAATTAAAACCCCATAGGAATTAGTGGACCTGACAAATTAAGTATCGTATAAAAATTTGTTAAATATCTTACTGTGGAATCTTAGGGGGAGAGAATGAAGAAAGAAAATAGAATAGAGAATGAAAGGAAAAAACAAGTCTAAAATAAATTGAGAGGACACTACCTGGGCCAGTGGGAGTATGCCATGACTGAGGTAAACGGTCACCTCCTATCTTTATTTATTTATTTAAATTTCTTTTTTTTTTCAATTTAAAAAAATTTTTTATTTTTTCTTCTTTATTTTCTTTTAAATGTTACATTAAAAAAATATGAGGTCCCCATATACCTCCCCACACCCTCACCCCACTCCTCCCATATTAACAACCTTTTCCATCATTGTGGCAATTCCCCGCACCTGGTGAATATATTTTGGAGCACTGCTGCACCACATGGACAGTGGTGTGGTCTACGTTGTAGTCTACACTCTCCCCCAAACTCCTATTGTTATACATTTATAAATTTTTTAAAAAGGTAAATCTACAAGGAATTGCTTACCTCTTTAAAAGATTATTTTCTTTTGGGGGTTCATTTTAACAATTTATCTCACTCAATGCATATTTTTATCTTTTTCAAATCATGAACAAACACTATCTTACTCATGAAACAGAGTTTAGATCCTGAAATTATATGGCCCTGAGCTCAAATCCTGGGGTGAAGCTTTATTAACAGTCTGATCATGGACAATTTGCTTAAAATCTTAAGTTCTTGAAACCATAGCATTTCTATTTTTAAACAGATATCCAAATATTGACATTCACTTTATAAGGCTGAAGGGATTTCATGAGCACATATATGAAAAACAGTTAACTCATGTAAAATATGAATATGGGTGATATTGCATATATGACTGTTTTTACGAAATATAAATACAAACAAAGTAGAGAGACAGAAACAGAATAGCAGCTATGTATGGCAGGGGAAGCATAGAGAGATTGAGAGGTCATGAGGTTTTTTTGGTTTTTTCTTTATTATTATTGGAATAATGAAAATGCTCTAAAAATGATAGAAGTGATGAATACACAAGTATGTGATTATACCAAATACCATTGATTGTACATGTTAGATGGATGTATGCTTTATTAATGTGTATAAGTAAAATTGATTTGCTGAAAAAAAAAGAAAAGCAGTTAATGTCATGCCTGGCAAATTGTATATACTTGGTATATAGTATTGCTTTATAAAATATAGGTGTTATCTATAACATCAGAGAGAAATATTTTTATCAACTCTGGATTCTCTATGGGGACAAATTTTAATATGTAGGGGGAAATGTGTTAAATTGGCTTGCAGTTTTAGCTTGCTCCCCCACCAGACTTTAGATGACCTAATAATTAAGAAATGTTAGCTACAACTAAGCATTTCTTTTCCTTCTTCTACCCTATCTCACTATGGAGGTGAAACTACCACCATTTATACCATCAGGAAAGTGGGAGCTCAGAATAATCTTTAAAGCGGTGGTGTGAGATTTTTTGGAAAGGCTCCTAATCTCACTGAATGATTAAAATGGTACTTGATACTACCCAAATGTGCTAAGGAATTGTAGCCTCTTTATTTTCTATGACATATCTAATCTTCCACATAAGGTCTTTTTTTTTTTTCCCTCTCTCCCCTTCCCCCCACCCCGTTGTCTGCTCTGTGTCCATTTGCTGTGTGTTCTTCTGTGACCGCCTCTATCCTTATCAGCGGCACCAGGAATCTGTGTTTCTTTTTTTGTTGTTGTTGCATCATCTTGTTGTGTCAGCTCTCCGTGTGTGCAGTGCCATTCTTGAGCAGGCTGTACTTTCTTTCGTGCTGGGCGGCTCTCCTTATGGGGTGCACTCCTTGCGCATGGGGCTCCCCTAGGCGGGGACACCCCTGCCTGGCACATCAGCACTGTGCATGGGCCATCTCCACATGGGTCGAGGAGGCCCAGGGTTTGAACCATGGACCTCCCATGTGGTAGGTGGACACCCTATCCATTAGGCCAAGTCCGCCCCCACATAAGGTCTTTACCCTACTGGGTAAAGGGAAATGCAGAGAAATCAACAATAACATTATTTTGCCAAATAAAGGAGTTAGGAATTCTTCAGTTCAATGGTTTTTTTAATGACTTAGACTCTTTCAAGTAATATCTGAATCTATCAGATATCCCTCAGTTTCCCTTGCTCTTTTCAAGATGGGGGTTCACACACTTAGTGGCAACAACGAAAAAAGGGGCCTCAAGTTCAAATCTACACAGTACTCTCTCAATGGCTCCTGTCCTTGGATCCTTGGTGTCCTTGGTGACCCATTCTGGGTTTCTTAAAAGGTCATGCTGGCCTCCACTGCTGAAATAATGGCATCCACTTGTCTCCAGTGAGAATTCCCATGTATTATAGCATCTTTACCTTAGCTCAGGACCTCTGCCAGACTACCAGCTGTCTTAGCTGGTATACAAGGTCCATTCTCAGGTTCGTGGAAATATCATGGGCTATGGGAGGTCAGGAGATCTGCCTCAGAGTCACCTCTAGACACTCCCATCTACCAGGGCAACACTATTGCTCCTGCATCAGATTGGTTAAAGCTCTGGGCCAAGGGCTGGGCTTCTCTTAGAGGCATGGAAGTTCATCCTGATTATACAGATCCTCAGGTCCAAGTCCTTGGAACTTCTGCATTAACCTAGATGTTTTAATGATTTTAATCCCATGCAGTTGGCTTTAAGAGATGATAAAAATTAGGACTAGCATCTGTTCTCTTTCATCTACCTGTTTCTATTCTCCTTTCCACCCACCCTCTGCCAAATATGTTCACATTTTCCTCCTGTTCCTGTGCAACAGGTACTTATTTTAATTAATATCCTGAGTTCTCTCTAGCCTGAGTTTATGGTAAAACTCTGTAATCAGCTTCAAAGGTCAGGATCTTTAGGCTAATAAAAATTAAAGAAAATAGAAAATCCTCCCTCTTGATAAATTGTTTCCTGAGAAATTGGAAAGTCATATTCTAGATCCTTCCCTCCCACTCTTTCTTTTATTCTTAAACTTCCTAATATGAACAAATATCTCTGGCCATATAGGGTAGAGAGCACATATAATGAAATATAAAAAGAAGAAATGCATAGATAGATACATGATAGACAGATATATAAAAGACAAATAGATGATGGATAGGTACTAGAGATAGACAGATTATGAATGAATAAGTAAATAGGGGATTAGCTAACTAGGTAACGTAGCTAACTGTGGTTACACTGTCCTTGATTCTCAGGAAATGCTGGGGAATGCTCTCTAGTTCATATTTGAAACCTATTGTAAACTCGACAGGTGTAGGGCCTACTTGTTTCTGTTTGGCCACTGGAATCTTACAGCCTTTCGAATTAGCCTGGTCAAGAGGTTGGCAAACTATGGCCTATGGGCCAAATTTAATCTGTTGGCTATTTTTGCAAATAAAGTATTTGAAACACAGCCAAGTTCATTCATTTACATATCATCTATGGCTTCTTGTGTCCCACCATGGCAGGTTATCAAGACAGCACTTAGGACCACTCTGAGGACTTCTCTTGCATGGACTGATACCCACAGCTCATCTGCTCTTTCCTCATTCAACTGGGTTTCTTCTAGACCTCTCAAAGTCCTGTTCTCCTGTCAGTATTTTCAAACTTGTTTTCCTCAATATTCACATAATACTTGTTTACCAGTGTATCTATGTTCTTGAAGAGTTTCTGATACATAGGGGAGTTCAATAAATATTGACTGATTAAATAAATATAAGAGCATTTTGGAAAATCCTCAATATTTTAGTACATCTTCCCTTTATTATTTTATCATGCACCATATTTTTTGCATAACTTATCATACTGTGTGCTTTTTACCCTGATTTTTACTTCAAGATTGTATCTTAGTCTTTACGTTATTACTACTAACCTAAATGAAATTCAGTCTCTTCATATGTAAAACAAAAATAACAATGCCTACCTCACATATATTAATATATATATACAGGTTCAAAGCTGGCCAGATTTCTATAAAAATTATCTCAATTTTTTGAGGGAGAAGGGCAGATATCTATTTAATATATGTAAAAGTCCTAATACAGTTCTTGCCATATGTCAGTATAGCTATTGCCAAAAATAATGTTTAAATATAACTCTTGGCAGGGGGCAAGATGGTGGTTGAATGAATGCACCTTATAGTCTCTCCTGCAAAGAAGTGGCTAGGCAGCATTCGAAATTCTTCAGGACCAGGCTGTTTTGGGATTTTGCAGGGCAGGAGGTGTCTGGACATCGATTTGGTGGGAAGGTAACAGAGAAAATTTGTGTAAAAGATAAAACTGAGGCTCTCTTACACGGAGTTAGGGGCTGTGCGCGGGACGCTCCCCCCTGGGGCGGGTGGAACCGTGACACAGGCACCGCAGCGGTGATTGCTGGAGGCTCTGCGGTACTGGGGAATTCATAAGCCCTGAGCAGGCTATTCAGGGGCTTGCAGGGCAGGAGGCCTTCGCAAACCGATTTGGTGAGACAGACGGGAGTTTTTTGCGAGGCGGGGAATTTTTGATTTCTGACATGAATAATAGCACTTCCGGCTAGAGCTCCGCCCCCAAATCCGGCTGCCGATCTGTAGCAGCCTTAAATCGCTCGCAATAAAGAGATGTCACCAGGAGGCTGTTTCAGGGACTTGCAGGGTGGGAGGCATCTGGAAGTCGATTAGGGGATCTTTTGTGAGGTGTGGGATTTTCAGTTTCGGACACTAGTATCAGTGCTTCTGGCTAGAGCCCCACCCCCTGGGCCTGGCTGCTGATCTGCAGCATCCTTAAATTGGCTGCAATATAGAGGCAGCCTCCAACTGGCTGTTTCTGGGGCTTGCAGGGCAGGAGGTGTCCTGAAGTTGAATTGGTGATACAACCACAGAACAGACCCTGATGAGAGGGGGAATTGCAGGTTTCTGACACATAGGTCAGAGTTTGCGGATGTGACCTCCCCCATAGGGCTGGCACCCAGCTGCGGGGATCCCTGAGGCTGTGTTGCACTGCAGTGCTCCCAGCTCCCTGTTAACTGGATTTGAGGTTGCCAGGTCTGTGTCCCCTAAACCCTGGTGGCCCACACCCCAGAGACTCACACCTCTTGAGTCTGCAATATCACAGACTTTCCATCCCTGAATCCACCATGCCCTGAGGTCCATCTGAGGTCCTTGATTGTCCTAGCCCTCAACGTTCGCATTTTTTTTAAATTTAAATTTAAATTTTTTATTGTCCTGGTTGCTAATATTGCATTATTTCCTAGTCTTTTCTCCCACTGTATACCCCAAGGTCTTTTTTTTCATTTATTTAGGGGTTTTTTTGTCGTTGCTGTTGTTGTTGTTCTATAACTTCTTTTCCTTACTTGTTCCCTTCCCTTTTCTTTACCCTCCCCCCTTTTTCTTTCTTTCTTTCTTCTCTTTTTTTTTTTCTTTTCTCTTGTCCCTCATTTTCCTCTTATTTTATTTTACTGTAATTATACAACAGGTGCTGCAGGGAACACCTCACATTTGCTGGGTTTCCTCATCCTCTGTTGCTTCATTTCTGTATGAATTGATTTTGGCTACTTACACTATCCCCTTTCCCCCACATCTTGATATCCTCCATCATCTACTGTCCCTCCTATATTCCACCTCCCTTTCTTTGATCCCCAAATTGTCTAACTCTTAATTTCTAATACCTTTGTTTTGTTTTCTGTCTTTTATCCACTCTTGAAACTATTGCCTTTCTTTTCTCTTTCCCTCTCTCACAAAAACACTAGCTTTTTAATTCATACCATATTTCTCCCATATTCAGTCAACTACCTCATTATAGGTACTCTACTTACTGCTATAATTCTACACAGCTTACATGAATCCAATATCCATCCTCGCGGATCTCATATTGTTGCTCTGTTAACATTTATTACCAATACTACTTTACACATTTTCCTTCCTTACACAAATGCCTCTCCCTGGCCCTAATACTTTCCTTCAAAGTGAACTCAGCCAGCAATAAGAAATTAGAATAAGAAGAACAAAGTGACAAAGAGAAGATATAACACTTATGCAAAAACAACAGCTAATTAATCCCAAGACTAGACAAAGAAGCTAAGGAACTGATTAAACCCGCCAAGATAAAATGATGACCAGACAGCAACAAAAATCTACAAACCAAACTAGTAATCAGGAAAACATGGCTGAATCCAATGAACAAACTAAAAACCAGGAAGGGGAGCAGAACTTCACACAAGTAATTAAAGATCTCAGAACATATATCACAGACAAATTTAATGAAGTAAAGGAAGAGGTTAACAATATGAAGACAACACTTGGAGAGGAAATTGCAGACATACGCAAAAAGATAACAGATATCATGGGAATGAACACCACAGTTCAAAAAATCAAAAATACACTCACAGCAAATAGCAGCAGATTAGAAGAGGCAGAGCAGAGAATTAGCGATGTGGAAGACAGTACATCGGAAATCAAACAGATAGTAGAATTGATCGATAAAAAGATAGAAAAAAATCCAGCTAGGACTTAGAGACCTGAGTGACAATGCAAAATGCACAAACATACATATTATAGGCATCCCAGAAGGAGAAGAGAAGGGAAAGGGGTCAGAAGGAGTGTTGCAGGAAATAATGGCTGAAAACTTCCCAAATCTACTGAAAGAGACAGATGTACATATCCAAGAAGCACAATGCACCACAAACATCATAAACCCCAACAGGACCACCCCAAGACATATACTTGTCAAATTATCCAACGCTCAGGACAAAGAGAAAATTCTAAAAGCAGCAAGAGAAAAGAAAACCATCACATACAAGGGAAGCTCCATAAGATTAAGTGCTGATTTCTCATCTGAAACCATGGAGGCAAGAAGGCAGTAGTATGATATAGTCAAGGTACTAAAAGAAAAAAATTTCCAACCAAGAATACTCTATCCAGCTAAACTAGCATTCAAAAATGATGGAGAGTTCAAAATATTCACAGATAAACAGAAATTGAAAGAGTATGCCAACAAGAAACCTCTCCTTCAAGAAATTCTAAAGGGAGTTCTGCAGGAAGGAAAAAAACAGGACAGGCAGAGTTGGAGGAGAGTGTAAGAGCAAGAAAAAAGATAAAAAGAGAAGAAAAAACAAACAAACAAAATATGACAAACACAAATCCAATCAAAATATGGCTAACATAAAAAATTCCTTGAAAGGAATAACACTGAATGTCAATGGATTAAACTCATCTATCAAAAAATTCAGACTGGGACATTGGATAAGGAAATATGACCCATCTATATGCTGTCTACAAGAGACACAGCTTAGGCCCAGAGATTCATGGAGGCTGAAAGTGAATGGTTGGAAAACAATCTTACAAGCAAACAATAACCAAAAAAAGGCAGGAGTAGCTATATTAATATCAGACAAAATAGACTTTAAATGCAAAACAATTGTGAGAGACAAAGAAGGATACTACATACTAGTGAAAGGGACAATCTCTCAAGAAGAACGAACAATCATAAATATTTATGCTCCTAACAAGGGCACCTCTAAATACGTGAGTCAAATGCTGGAAAAACTAAGTGAAAGAATAGATGCATCTACAATTACAATGGGGGATTTTAATACACCACTATCAACTCTGGATAGAACATCTCAAAAGAGAATCACTAAAGAAACAAAATATTTGAACAGTATATTAGAAGAGCTGGATCTAGTAGACATATACAGATCATTACACCCAAACACAGCAGGATATACATTTTTCTCAAGTGCACATGGATCATTCTCCAAGATAGACCATATGCTAGGCCACAAAGAAAGGCTTAATGAATTCAGAAAGACCGAAATAATATCTCTGACCACAGTGGAGTGAACCTGGAAATCTGCAAGGGCCAGAGGCCCAGATTTCACATCAAGATATGGAAATTAAACAGCACACTCTTAGAAAAACTGTGGGTCAAAGAGGAAATCTCAAAAGAAATCAATAACTACCTTGAAACAAATGATAATGATAACGCAACATACCAAAATTTATGGGAAGCAGCAAAAGCAGTACTGAGAGGGAAATTTATAGCCATAAATTCATACATCAATAAAGAAGAAAGAGCAAAAATTGAAGAACTAACTGCACATTTGGAGGAATTAGAAAAAAAACAACAAAGTAATCCCACAGGAAGAAGAAAGAAAGAAAGAACAAAGATAAGAGCAGAACTAAATGAAATAGAAAATAAGAAAGCACTTGAAAAGATAAATGAGACCAAGAGCTGGTTTTTTGAGAAGATTAATAAAATTGACAAACCTTTAGCAAGACTAACAAAGAAAAAAAGAGAGAAGATGCAAATACACAAAATAAGAAATGAGAAAGGAGATATCACCACTGACCCCACAGAAATAATGACTATCATAAGAGTATACTTTGAAAAACTATATTCCAACAAAAATGACAATTCAGAGAAAATAGACAAATTCCTAGAAACACATAAGCAGCCTATATTGACGAAAGAAGAAATTGATGATCTCAACAAACCAATCACAAGTAAAGAGATAGAATCAGTCATTAAAAACCTCCCAACTAAGAAGAGCCCAGGGCCAGACGGCTTCACAGGTGAATTCTAAAAAACATTCCAGAAAGAATTAACATCAATCCTGCTGAAACTCTTCCAAAAAATTGAAACAGAAGGAACATTGCCTAACTCATTCTATGATGCCTACATTACCCTAGTACCAAAGCTAAACAAAGACACCACAAGAAAGGAAAATTACAGACCAATTTCTCTAATGAACCTAGACACAAAAATACTTAACAAAATACTTGCTAATCGTATTCAACAACACATTAAATGAATTATACACCATGACCAAGTGGGATTCTTTTTAGGTATGCAAGGATGGTTCAACATAAGAAACTCAATCAATGTAATACACCATATAAACTGATTGAAGGAAAAAATCACATGATTATATCTATAGATGCAGAGAAAGCATTTGACAAAATACAGCACCCTTTCTTGATAAAAACACTCCAAAAGATCGGAATACAAGGAAATTTTTTGAACATGATAAAGAGTTTACATGAAAAACCCACAGCCAACATCATTTACAATGGAGAAATCCTAAAACCCTTCCCTCTAAAGTCAGGAACAAGACAAGGATGCCCACTGTCTCCCCTTCTATTTAACATTGTCTTAGAAGTACTTGCTCAAGCACTGAGGCAAGAACCAGATATAAAAGGCATTCAAATTGGAAAGGAAGAAGTCAAAATTTCATTATTTGCAGATGACATGATCCTATACATAGAAAACCCTGAGAGGTCTACAACAAAGCTTCTAGAACTCATAAATGAGTTTAGTAAAGTCGCAGGTTGTAAGATCAATGCGCAAAAATCAGTAGGATTTCTGTACACCAATAATGAGCAAGATCAGGAGGAAATCAAGAAACAAATACCATGCACAATAGTAAACAAAAAAATCAAATATTTAGGAATAAATTTAACTAAAGATGTAAAAAACGTATACACCAAGAACTATACAAGACTGTTCAAGGAAATCAAAGAAGACCTAAATAAATGGAAGAATATTCCCTGTTCATGAATAGGAAGACTAAATATTATTAAGATATCTATCCTACCAAAACTGATCTACACATTCAATGCAATCCCAATGAAAATCAACACAGCCTTCTTTAAGGAACTAGAAAAACTAACTATGAAATTTATTTGGAAAGGAAAGAGGCCCTGAATAGCCAAAGACGTATTGAAAAAGAAAAACAAAATTGGAGGAATCACACTACCTGACTTCAAAACATACTACAAAGCTACAATAGTGAAAACAGCATGGTATTGGCATAAGGAGAGACACACAGACCAATGGCATCGAAGAAAGTTCTGATATAGAATCTCATATATATAGCCATATAATATTCGATAAAGCCACCAAACCCTCTCAACTGGGAGAGAATGGCCTATTCAACAAATGGTGCCTGGAGAACTGGATATCCATATGTAGAAGAATGAAAGAGGATTACCATCTCACACATTATACAAAGATCAACTCAAGATGGATCAAAGACCTAAATATAAGAGCCAAGACCATAAAGGCCTTGGAAAGCAGTGTAGGGAAACATCTACCTTGTAATAGGAAATGGCTTCATGAACATCACACCAAAAGCATGAGCAGCATAAGAACAAATAGATAAATGGGACTTCCTCAAAATTAAGCACCTCAAAGGAGCTTGTCAAGAAAGTAAAAAGTGAGCCTACACAATGGGAGAAAATATTTGGCAACCATATATCAGATAAGACTTATAACTTGCATATATAAAGAACTCCTATATCTTGAAAATAAAAAGATAAACAACCCATTTAAAAAATGGGAAAAAGATTTAAACAGACACTTCTCCAAAGAAGAAATACAAATGGCTAAAAAGAACATGAAAAAATGCTCCAAATCTTTAGCTATCAGAGAAATGCAAATCAGAACTACAATGAGATACCATCTTACTCCCCTGAGATTGGCAGCTATGAAAAAAACAGAAGAATACAAATGATGAAGAGGATGTGAAGAAATGGGAACACTCATCCACTGCTGGTGGGAATGCAGAAGGATCCAACCATTCTGGAGGGCAGTTTGGCGGTTTCTCAAAAAACTAAAAATAGATTTGCCATATGACCCAGCAGAACTGAAAACAAGGACACAAACTGATATATGCACACCAATGTTCATAGCAGCATTGTTCACTATTGCCAAAAGTTGGAATCAACCCAAATGCCCATCAACAGATGAGTGGATCAATAAAATGTGGCATATACATACAATGGAATACTACTCGGCTTTAAGAACAAATACACTACAAACACACGTGATAACATGGATGAATCTTGAGAACCTTATGTTGAGTGAAACAACCCAGGCATTGAAGGACAAATACTACATGACCTCAATGATATGAAATAAGTAAACCAAGCTGCCTCAGAGAGCTAGAGACTGGAAGATAGGCTTACAGGAAATCGGGGAGTAGAGGAAGGATGTAAGCTGACATCTACATGGGTGAAATCTATGATAAGCTGAAGGTAAGTATGTGTACAAGGAAGGGATAAAATGGGGGCATAGGGTTACCTTTGGGTGGGGCTTTTTGGGTTTGAGGGTGGCTAGGGATGGGCGGATAGGTAATATTGCCCAAGAAATTGGAGGAGGGTGGGGCAACATATGAATATAGGAGATTGTCAGGTCTTGGTTGAGAGTATAATGCTGAGAAAACCTTTTCAAAATATAATTAGGAAAGTTACCTGTTTAAGATACTCAAAGGGATAATCTGATGCAGGACAGACTCCTAGGGAATATCTGAATGCTCATTTTGCCAGAGTGGGTTATACCATTGGGTAGAGACCCATATAATGATAGTGAAGGTAGACCCACATCCTGGGGAGGACTAATGCCATCAAATAGAGGGAACTGTATCTCTCAAGAGATATGGTGGCTCCCAGGGCATTAGGGCAGTTGAGCAAGTCAAGCCCTCAACACTGTTGCAAGTATCTCTGAACATGGCTCCTCAAGAAATGAAGATTGACTGTCACTGTGGGCCCCAAGGGGAGGGGGAAATAGATATTGCCCTGTGAGGGCAAAAGAAGTGTTTCACAAGAGTACACAAGGATGGATATAAAACATGTAATATTACACCAAACATATATAGGGGATGACAGACTAATAATGTAAACCATAATGTAAAACATAGGATAACTAAAAAATTTAGAAAACTGTATAGCCTAAACTATAAACCACAATGTAAACACAAATGTTACCTTGTTTGAAAGCTATTGTCTCAATAGCTGTACATCAGTTGCAGTAATATGATATGAATAAGTTAAAAGATTATTGCTGTGGAAGGGAAAAGGTTTTATAATGGATATGTGGGAGTACTGTATATTGTATATATGAATTACTGTGATCTAAGGCTCTTGTGAAGAGAAGCTCAATAATTAGGAAAAAAGAAAAGAAAAAGATAGGATGTAGAATTTTTCCAAATCAATATGTATTCTATATCTAACCTTTAAATTCATCGCTATATTCAATTTTACTATTAAGGGAACCTGGCATTATATTGGTCTTCACTTTTCAGGAAGTTTTGGATCACAGAGTGGTTCAACAATGGCAGCAGAGGAATATTGGTATGGGATGTTATTGACAGGGGACATATGGTTACAGGGAGTTATACAGGGCATGTGTCCAGGGTGCATAGAAATGTTTGGATATACTCATAGTGGAAACAATTAAAAACAACAGCTAGGGGGATACTGGGTTCCTGGCCGGGGGAGGGGGGCTCTGTCGTGGTTCCTAGGGGAGCAGCGGCATTCCCCCAGGTGCAACGGCAAGGACCAGGAAGGAATGAAGGTCCAACAGTGAGCCCCTGATACTAATGACAATGCTTGTGAGCCTATACACCTGAAATAAGAACAAGGCCTAGAGCAGCACTGTGCCTAAGAGTTTCCTCCTGACAGCCTCCATGTTACTCAAATGTGGCCAGTCTCAAAGCCAAACTCAGCATGTAAATGCAATGCCTTCCCCCCAGCGTGGGACATGACACCCAGGGATGAGCCTCCCTGGCACCGAGGGATCACTACCAAGTACCAGCTGATGACATAACTAGAAAATGATCTTGAATTAAAGGTTCAACACGGACCAGCAGAATATCCCTGTCTACATATAATAACATGACTTCAAAATGCTGTTTGACCTAAAGTAAGGGGGAAATGGAAAGGACAAATGAGTTTATATGGCTATGAGTCTCTAAAAAAGAGTCTGGAGGTTGTCAGAAGGATTGCCCCTATGCACACCTGAGCAGAGTCTCAGAGACAGATAAAGTAGATACAACCCCAGGTATTGGTTCTTTTGAGGGCTAAAGAGACCCACAGGTTCTATGGTCATGGCAGATGGAGTTCACTGCCATGTCAGTTGGCCCTTCTTTGGAGCTGGTGTTTCTGTGTGATGGAGCTGGACTCAAATGTGATCTCTTTTCACAAGCCTTTCATGCTACTTTACTGGAATTGTAGTTGGTGCTGGTGTTTAAGATATATCTAGGGGATCTGAATCTCTGGACTGACAATATGCTAGCCAGGCCCTGAGCCTCAACAGACTTCAGCTCCTACACTCTGATTTATTGGACTTACCCCACTCAGCTAACATGGAGTTGAAGAATGTCAACCACCACACCATGAAGCCTAGAGTGCCTACAACTGAAAGCAGGAGGATTGCATCCAGTATCCATGTGGAATCTAAGCCCCCTCTTGATATAGATGTGGAATGGACACAACCAATCCAAGGTCCACAGGAAGGAGGAATACAGTAAGGATTAGAGTGGACTTAATGATATTCTATTCATGAACTATTGTGGTTAATAATTGAGAAAATGTGGCATTGGTGTGGAAAAAGTGGCCATGGTGGCTGCTGGGTGCGGGGAATGGGAGGAAGAGATGAGATGTGGAGGCATTTTCGGGACTTGGAGTTGTCTTGGGTGGTGCTGCAGGGACAATTGCTGGACATTGTATGTCCTCCCATGGCCCACTGGATGGAAGGTGGGAGAATGTGGGCTATGGTGTGGAACACGGGACATGGGGTGCAGCGATGCCCAGAGATGTACTCACCAGATGCAATGGATGTGTCATGATGATGAGGGAGAGTGTTACTGTGGGGGGAGTGGTGGGGTGGGGGCGGTGGGGGTGAATGGGGACCTCATATTTTTTGAATGTAATATTTTTAAAAAAATGAATAAATAAAATAAAATTATAAAAATATATAACTCTTCATATTAGGGATCAATGTTCCTTATAAATATGGCCTCTAAAACTAAACACAATACCCAAAATATAAACCAGCGAATTTTTTACTCCCACTGTTCAGTTTTGATGGAACCTGAGATTGCATTCTTTCTTGCTCATGTGCTCTCTCTTACTCATTCTTTCTCCCTTTCTTTAACAGTCTTACTATTCTGATAATTCTTCTTTTTCCATGTAGTTATACTATTCTGCCAGTTCGTCTTTTTCACATGAGTAATTCTGTACTTCTGCAGTTGCTATTAAATCCAGGTTAGACTTTTTATTTACTTTGTTAAATTAGTTTTTTCTCTCAAGTGTTTTTGAATGATTATTTTTACACAGTGTTTCTTTACCTTTCCTACCTTTAAGCCACTCACAATATGGTAAGCATGCCATCTGTCATCACTCAGGTTTTGACAAAATATTTGTAAAGGACCAAATAAAATCCCTTAGTATGCCGCTCAAGTCTAGATTGAAATCAATTAGCCAACCCAGATTCTATTTTTTAAAAATAACATTAAAAAAAGTCAGTTTATGCTCTTTTCCATTTATTTCTATTACTTGTAGATCATCTGTTTAATAATCTGTCCCAAAATTATTCAAAAATTAAACATGCACTGTATTAGGTACTCTATCCACATAACATTTAATCCTATATATATATATGTACATTTATATATTATGATAGATTATAGAAGTGTGACTCTAAGAAATCAAGGAACTGACCAAAGGTCGCAAAGCTAGAGAAGGAAGGCAGTTGCACTGTCTTTAAATTTACAAAGTCTGGACACTCATTTAAATCCCTTAGAACAGGGGTTGGCAAACTTTTTCTGTAAAGGGCTGTATCATAAATATTTTAGTCTTTGCAGTCATAGAGTCTCTTTTGCAACTACTCCATCTGCCATTGTAGCATGAAAGTAATCATAGACAATATGTAAACAACTATGTGTGACTGAGTTCCCCTAAAACTTTATTTACAAAAATAGGTGAGGGCCAGATTTGGTCAGCTGGGCCTAATCTAGATGACATGTACCTATTCCTTAGTTCAAATCCCAAAGCAAAGTAAGTTTTGAGAAATTTTTGGCCATGAAGCAGATTTAATAAGGCACAGGAGAAAATATTAAACATGCTATATTGCTTTTTTTATTCAAAAAGGAAATAATTTAATTTTTATTTTACTTAAAGATCAGCACTGGGGCTCTCTCTCACTTTGGCTCTGTGTCTGATGGTGACACTTGAGGAAAAGAACGCCAGGTGCCTTGAGGGTTAGCTGTGGACAGTGTGCCCTCTTTGTTCATCTGCTCTCAGTGAACTGCAAGGTATCACAGCTTTCCTTGCCTAAGTGGATTAATGATATTATTTTCCAGTTTTAAGTAACTAGCCCTCACAAAACAGAGATTGCTTAAAAGGTTTTTTTTAAAAAGAAGCTATATATTAAAGATAGCAGCAATGTTGAAAATGAAAGCAAACAAGAACATGACAGAAGTGGCTCTCCTCCTGCATACAGCATGAGACCTTTATCTGTAACATTGAGCGGTAAAAAAATTATCTAATCACATCTGGAATAAGTTCAAATTTCTGCCCTACGTACATACTTTTCCTTGAAATATTAGAGATGAGAGAATACATATAGATACTTTGTAGATAATCATATATAAACCTACTTTTACTCCTTTTTTTTTTCTTTTATGTAATGAGGTACAGAATCAAAACTTGCTGTTAGACCACTGTCCTATGAGAATCTAATGGCCCTTCAGGTTCCTTCACACATAACTACATACCCCGTGTCTCATACTGTGCCTGGAATAGAGTATGCACTTGAAAATATATATCAAATGCTGAAATTAATGCAATATTATAAACTTAGCATCAAAACGTCTAAACTCTAACCCTTATGTTAATTGTCCCACGGCAAGGAGGCAAGCAGCACAGGACCACCTATATAGTAAGAAACTATTTCTAGGAAGATCAAGCTAACTTAACAAAATCATGGAAGTCCACCGACTTCAAGGTAGATGGCAGCATCTTACATTTGCTGTTTGCAAAGAATATCATTTAGCTCAATATGATAATATTTTTCTTTCTTCTTAGCAAATAATAAAAGGCACAATGAAGTACATATGAAATAGCTTCCTTTGTAGAATCTTTCCTTTCCTTTTTATGTGTTATCTCAGTTTTGCCAGGTTACTAAGACAAACACTACACAATGAGTTGGCTTAACAATAACAATGTATTGGCTCACAGTTTCAGGGGCTAGAAGGCTTGCTTCATTCTGGGGTAGGGAGTATTCAGCCTGGCCAGCAATCCTTGTTTTCCTTGACTTTCCCATCATAGGGTGATGCCTTCTCCTTTCTCTTCTGGGTTCCATTGACTTCTGGCTTCTGGTTCCTCCCTGTGGCTCTCTCTCTCTGTATGAATTTCTTCCACTTTCAAAGGACTCCAGTAATCCAAATTAAGACCCATCCTCATTCAACTGAACCACATTTTAGCTAACTAAAACATCTTCAAGAGATCCTATGATGGGTTCACACTTACAGAAATGCAGATTAAGAACACGTCTAAAAGAGGCTATATAATTCAAACTACCACATATATATATGTGTGTGTGTGTCTCCACACTTCGAATCAAAATGCCATCCATCTTCAGTTCTTACTATTGTATTTTGTGTTTGTATTTATGGTTGCCAGCCTCCAAAATGGTCCCCAACAATCCCCACTTCCTAGTATTTACATGCTGTGTAATCTCTTCCCACATTGTATCAGTGTTAAATGTGGGGACCAATAGAATACAACAGAAGTGATGGGACGTTGCTTCAGAGGCCAGCTCATAAAAGACATTGTAGTTTCTGTGTCTTTCTCTGTGGACTGCTCATTCTGAGGGAGTTGGCTGCCATGCTGTGGTGATATCTCAGCATCTTTATAGAGAGGCCCATGTGCTCGGGAACAAAGGCCTCCTGCCAAATGCCACTTGGAAGTGATTCCCCTGTCCAAGTCAAGCCTGGGGAACATTTTGACATCAACCTCATGAGAAACCCCAAGGCCGAACCACCCAACTAAGCAGATCCAAACTCCTGACTCACAGAAACTATAAAATAATAAATGTTTGCCCTTTTAAGCTACTAAGTTTGGGGATAATTTGTCATGCAGCAACAGAGAACTAACCTATTATTGTAACTTATGGCAAAACAAAATACAAATTAATGCATAGCTGTCTCCTCACTACTTATCTAATATACTCCTTTTATCCGATACATAAATCCAGTATTATTTTAAATTTAATTATATAGTGAAAAATTCTTTTGTCCCATTCTTGGTCAAGTTAAATTCATCAATTACCCCATAAAACTCCTCCCTACCATGAAAATTTTTTTCACTATTCCACCACTTCCAAAATCTACTTTATGAAATTAATGGCAGGTGTTTCCTTAATAAATATTTTTGTTTTCTTTCTTTTCCCCAGATTCACCCACCACATTCCTATTCCTTCCAGATTTTCCTCAAAAAGATGAAATCCTAAAGGCAATATAAGTTTACACTTCTCCATAGAGCCCAATACTGAGTATCAAGCTCAATGAGAGAATTTTATAACTGAACAGGATTTTACTTCAGAAATCTTAACATTTGAGGTCTAGAGAGAATAAGCAACTTCTTCAAGTCCACACAATAACAGGCTTGCCTTAGATTTCAGGAATTCTATTTCTCCATCTAGTCCTATTTCCACATTACCACTTTAAAAAGAAAAACAACAAAAACCTGATGTTTATACAACAGTTAATAGTCTGTGGAAGCAGAAGTAAAGGGTTATATCTAATTCTATGCTCTTTATGAAGTCCTTTAAGTCCCATTGTGACTCAATTCATGTTTATTTTTTTTTAATCATGCCAAATACTCCATTTTTAAAGCAATAAGAACCAGGTTTAAAAAAGAAAAAGAAAACTAAAACCAAAGGAAGTTACAATCATGATTTATTTTAAGACCCATATTTTAAACACTTGTTTCCATATTTCTGGGCTATTTTGCCAGAGAAAGCGCTCCACCTGCCGGGTTTTTACCTTGATCCTGGCTATGATTGCAACTAATGATTCTCAGCTGTGCTCTTTGTGATGCATTTGCTATGTGTGTGCATTTGGTGCCTGAGAGATAAGACGCTAAAGATTTGGATATGTATGTTTATATGCATATACTTAGGACTTTCACAGAAACATACATATCTAAGTTGGCAGGACAAAACGTCTCACCTACTAAGGAAAATGGGACTCTAGATGAATAATCTGTGTTTTGCTCATCTACGTTTGCCTTTGTTCTTCGATCAGTTACACTCAATTTCTTTTTCTCCTAGAGAATTCCATCAGGATGGAGAGTACTTTGCAACAATCTCAAAAATCCAGGGAACAAAGGAGAGCAGATCTGTCTACAGGCATCAACAAGACCTAGGAAAAAATGTTCTAATTCTATATATGCAATGTTTTATAAACAGTAGACACATAAGAAGTGTTTGTTAAAATAATGAAAAAGAATTAATGCACCAAGTGATAACCTGTAAATCCATTTTAAGGGAGGGAAAATTGACCTTAATATTCTACATCAGCAATATTTAAACCTTTTTTTCTTTCATATTGAAAGTAATCTTCATATGACAGATAACATTCACAAGAATGGCATACTTCTACATGTATATCCGGGACATTTTGAAGCTTTTTGTGATTAAGTAACAGTTGATTATCAATTTGATTTATGATTCATAACCATAAGTGAAAGCTGTGGGATCACTTAGATGACAGAGGGATGTCCATTTTATTTCTCCACTCAAGAAAGTAAATTGGAATGGAAGCAAGATAATAATTTTGTAATATGAAAACTCTGAGTGCATCTAATTTATAAAATAGGCATCATTTGGAATCTTTGGTGCTTTAATTTTTGTTAGTTAGAAGTTACAAAGGATTTCACAACTGTTGATGACACAAGACAGTACATTTATACCTTTGCTGAGAACCACTTACTTTCATGACCTAATAATTTTTAAAGAAATGGAGATAGAGTGATACATTGAAAAATATAACTGTGGGGATTCAGAAATGGGTAAAAATGTTTAAATAGATATCTGGGCTCTTATGTGTCTGAGGAATTCATTGAGGTTATCACCATATAGTGAACAGGGAATAAATTTTAGATTTAGAGAGAACTGGGTTCAAGTATTTGTTATTTATAAGGTATAAGAACTTGGACAAATTACTTACATTCTCGAAGTATAAATAGGGATAAGAATCAAATGGTTGCTGGAAAGATTAAATTAAATGGTTAGGGATAAGAATCAAATGGTTATTGGAAAGATTAAAATAAATGGTTTAAGTCCTTACACAGTTTCACAGGGGCCGGGAAGACTGGATACTACTCTTGCAGTTAGGTGTCTGAATGCAATTTGACTCTGCCAGTGAGATACATGAGCAAGAAATTTGGAAGATGGAAGGATGATAGAAGCTACTTGCCCTATGGAAGTAGACATGCCTAACAAGAAGTTTCAGCAATGTGAATTTGTTAATGATTGACGTTGTGATTCCTTCCACTGCCAGTTCTAGCTTTGGGGTTGCAGGACACTTTTGACTTGACCATAATTTCATGAAGCTTCCTGTTGTATAAATGTAGCAGCAGCTTTAAGAACTCAGAATCATACCAGTAGAATCAAATTCTGAAAACCTGAAACCTGATGTTTACTCTTTCAACCTTTCCAACCATTTAGTTTGTACCTAATTCCCTGTATTAAATCACTCTCCACTTGAAATAGGTCGATGGTTTTTCTGCAATGAACCTTGACTATCTACCAAGTTAAGTTCCAAACATGTTCTAGACACTGAGACTTTAAAGTAGAAAAGGACTTTGTTCTAGATCTAAACAATGTGAAAGCCTAGGGATTAGACAACTCCATCATCAGAGAAAGCAGTATCTTTTCATTAACCACAAGATAAGCCATTTCTAGAGAATAATATATTTTACATTAAATTAATAACTTAGATAAAAATTCTTTACTTTCTCATTTTCTATGAAGTACTTAAGCCTATGTCCTTATGATTAATTAGTATTAGGCACTGATTACATTGATGGACATAATCTATTAACTCAAATTTTCTACCACTGAAAATCTCATGACCTCTGACATCTTCTGTGATTTAATTACTAAAGCCAAAATACACCTTGAACTTGAATCTGAACCTAGTTGGGGCCATAAGTATAATACAATTGTACTGATAGTATTTACTATAAAATTATCTTGTTTAACTTCCAATTAAGTAAAAACCAAGCCTAATGATGGTAATTGATGTGACATAAATGAATAGAATTTTTAACGAGCCCTATAGGCACTTTAGTTCTTCATTTTCCTTTCTTTCTTGTCCTTTTTTTTCCCCTTTTTATACCTTGCGAAGCCGGTCTTGTCTCACCTATCCATTAAAGCTCTGAGTTTATGTTTCTCTAAGAAAAAAAATAAGCTTTTGACCTACAAGGATTTTGCCCAAGATATTCTCCAGAGTTCTGGGAATGAATAATCCTCTCTCACTTACTATATATATGCCAATAATTATCACTCATTCATTATATATTTGTCTTAGTTTCTATACTTAGCATGAATTTACATTTTAATATCCTTATTAGTAGTCCTAATAAGGACTAGTAGGACTGTCTGGGAGTTCTCTAACGAAGTTGCTAATCTGAGCCTGGAAGGCTTAGGTAAAATTATCTATAAGGAATGGCTTTAATCTGAATCTCAGTTAAAAGTGCTTCTTGGAGTGCTGGGTTGAGAATTTGTCTCAGGCAAAATCTGGGATCAAGGGAAGAGTGGCATGTGCATTTAATGATGCTTGTTATAATCCAGTTGAAGTAGAGGAAAGTAGTAGCACATGTGCCACATATGGTGCTTTTATGGCCTAAAATGCATTTACACAGGGATCCTTGCCCTTGGAATCAGTTCTCAGCTGGGCCTCAGGCTGGCCTGTTTTTCCAGCAACTTTCCAGGTGATGTGGGATGTGATGCTGCTGGTCTGCAGACCACACGTACAATAACAGTGTAGAGGAGGTTTGCTTTGCAAGTTTTCTTTACAGGGGGTGAGATAAACCATCAGGCTAGTTCTAGAAGCCAATAAAAGACAAGACGGTAGTCAATGTTCCTCTGGCCAAAAGGTAGGTATTGTTCTGAGAAGGAACAAGTAGAAGGAATTTGAAGTAGTAGGTCCTTTGCAACAAAACGTCTTTGTATAATATTAGGATAAGAAACATTAAGTTAGGTCTAAGTATACCTGTTCAGGGTTTCTATTTGCATTTTTAAGAAAGGAGATGCTTTTGGAGAAATTATTCTTATTCTGCTTAGATCGATTATTTCCATTTTGTGCTTCCATAGAAGTTGGTAAAACATGTTCATTAATGTCAGCTTCTCACATTTATGTCAAGATGAACCAAGAGAAAACACGTTCTGACCCCAGGGAGCAGTGGGACTATGGACACAGTTATAGCCATAAAGATAGCATTAAGGAGACAAGAAGAGGAGCAGACTCTGGAACATCAAGCACTTAAATGGGTGCTACTTCATATTTCTTATTGGGACATTATATTCTGCACAAAATTTGGAATATTTGGGCTGTGTTATTTTAATGAGGGAGATTCAGATTCATGCTTTATGAGGGTCTAAAGAGCTCTACTCCATATATATATATATAAAATAGCCTAGATTGTTTTATGTGTTATATGACTGAGTCCTAATATTGGTTAGTTCTCCAAATAAGAAAGTATAAAAATTGTGGTTGGTTGGTTGATTAACTCAATCAATATAGGATATCTTTTTCCTCTAAGCAAGGCCTCATGTCATAATTAGAAAAGAAAAAGATCAAATAATTAGTGACATTCAAGTATGTTTTATATACTAGTGGCAAAATGATAGCAAACCAAGGCAAAACTTGCTAACTAGTTCAATTCTTCCTCAAACTATAGATCTGTATTGGAGCACAGGTATATCATATTTACAGATCATATTTTATCTACGATGAATCACAGATACCTTTCATTAAATATTTTGCTTACTTTGTTTTCCCTGGGCCTAAATTTTCTACAAGCACATTAATGAACTCTTAAGAAATCTAACTCTCTTGGCTACCAAGTTTATTTTATACATAGTATGGCAACCACATCAATACCCTCCTGACCTAAATGAAATTAGTGTATCTTGCCAGAGGAATGCATTTATACTAGGTTAGGTTTTGTCTCACTCAATAAGCAGTTTCTGTTGAAGCAATGACAGTTACACTGATTGAAACAAGAATACCTGAAATGAAATCATGTTAACTTTCCTTGCAGCCTCAGTATGTTCAACTGGAAGACAGGAAAGAGCAGGGGGTACCTTAGCATTGTAACTACTTTATAATCCTTTCCCAAGATTTCAAATGTGTTATTGTTTCTTGTGTCATAAATGTTTAAATAATTTGTAAGTCTCAAGAATTTGTCCCAAATGAGTGCTAAATGCTAAATGTTTCTTTTTTTTTCCTGATTACAAATGTAAGCCACACTCAGGACCATGGTGGAAAACAAAATGGAACACAAAAAGCACATAAAAGAATAACAATCTCCTATAATTCTTGTCATGAGATAAACACTTAACAGTTCAGCATATTTTCCTCAATGTTTGTATGCTAAGTATTAATACTATCGTTAAACTTTGCCGAGTTCAGAAAGGAGAAACATGAAGTAAATTTTTTTTAAAACTTCATTTTATATAAAAATGTATTGTGGAACAAATTTAATTTACAGCTCAGGTATCCATTTTAATAGTCAACATCATTTTTTAGCTGCATTGAGTTTACTTATATATTACACATATTCATTTTTTTTCTTTTTGAACAGATTTATCTAGATTTAAAGAGTTGAAATTGCAAATCAAAACCACTAGTGCCCCCTAGTGGGAACAGAATTTTTACACATAAGGGAGTGCTATCAATATAGTTGTTCTAATTTTCTCTCGTTCCCTTTTGAATAATGTATATAATAATTTAAATCTTTTATATGTATTACCTAAATTTAAATTAAATTTAAGCTCCAACAAAAATAATATCCTCCTGAAGAGATTAGAAAACACAGCTCTCTAACGTCTACAGACACTTTTAAGAATACAACATATGAAAGAAGAATCAGTTTGCCTCTCTTCTCTCTTAAACTAGGACTCCATTGAAAGAACATTAACTTTTGGTGATCAGTGCCCATCGTTGAGGCTGGGATATATGAATGGTGATAGATTCAGGATGAGTGGTCACTGTGTGTGAACTCTCCGGATGGTATATCTCTAGTCCGACAAATTTTTTTTTTTTACTTCAATTACATCATAAGATGAAAAAGGAGCAACCATCTCTAAAGCCCCTTTCAAACAGTTGTCCCAAGCATCACTGCAATCTGCAACACATATGGGATTGAAAACATGAGTAGGAGGAAACAGAATACAAATACTTAAGAAGTGACAATATGAAGGATTAAAAAACTACACTGTTTATAATGTCCAAAGTAGCAAGATAAACTAAGAGTAACAGCCTGACAAAACGAGTGATTAGGAAGCTGTTATATTTTTTGCTTTAGATTTTTAACTTATACTGACTTAGGTGTACAACCATTTTATTAGCATTTTAAGATAATTCACCAAGAATATACGTTTATCCCATTAGCTCTCAAAGTACAAGGCATATTTATAAGTGAAAAATTACAAACTTGTAACACTCTTATGCCTTTCTTCTATTGGTATTTGCAACTTTTAGTGGCTTATATTCCTTTGTAGACACAGGATAATTAATAAAGAAATGTCATTTTGAGTTTAGATTTTACATACTCTGTTTTACTTACAACAGCTTTCAGGTGTGGAGTTAATATTTATTCAAATATCTTTACATATGAAAGCAAGGAATAAAAATCTTCCTATTTGCCTTTTTTTTGATGAAAATGAAAACTTTCATTAAAGAATCCTTTGCAAGCACAGAAAATCTTCCAATGTGGATTGATTTGGACTATTTTCTGACTTCTGAGGAAATCACCCCTATGGACAGATTCTTGACAAATAATATTATAATATTGTGGCAGTTTGAGATTATTTATGAATCCTAAAGAGAGATTATGTTTGTAAACTAATCTATTCCTCTAGGTATGAGATACCCTTTGATTATAGTAGAGTCAGCTGAGATGTCTTTGATTAAATTATGTTAAGATTAGGGCTTTGATTCAAAACCCTAATGATTTTAATCCCCCATGTCGGTAGGGTGTAACTCAATTGAGTTGCCACCCAATTGGTGGGCCTATAAAAATGGACACTCATTCAAGAAGACACATTGGAAGAGGAGAGAACTTGGTCATTTCGGTACTGCCATGTGACAGAAAGGAGAAGGCTCAAACAGTTAAAGCCCCAGGAAGAGAGGGAAGCCATATGCCTGATAGTTTACAGCTGAAGAGAAAGAGTAGATGAGCAGCTGAGAAGGTCCAGTAGGAAATGAACCCTATGCCAGCCTACAGCTGAGATCAGAAGAACCTAGAACCTGGAGCCTTAAGGAAGGAGAGACCAGGCAGAGATTGCCTGCCATCTTGCTTTAACTCATGGCAGCTGACTTTGGTGAGAAAGTACCTCTTATGGTACCTTGAGTTGGACTCTTTAGGGCCTTGTAATTGTAAACTTTTATCACAAATAAATACCCTTTATAAAACCAACAGATTTCTGGTACTTTGCATTGGCACCCCTTTTGGCAGACTAATACAAATATCTAGTAGGATTGCAAATAAGAGCTTCTACCAGGTAGAAAAGAAGCCTCCTATGTATGTGTTTTGAGTTCATGTGAAATTATAGAAAAAGGCATGCACTACACTATTACATGTAAGACAAAAACTAGTGTTCTGCTACCACTTTGGTTAAGACACTACCTAATTAATTCTTTATGATCTAGAAGCAGTGCAGTCACAATGCAATTCCAGTAACTGTAAAGCACTACGAAGTACAACAGGGATGTCCTTGGCTATACACTAGGATAAAAATTGGGGGAAATATCTTTATTTCAATACAATGGATAATATTCCTTTTTTAGTTTTGTGAGCAAGATGAAGTTATGTAGGCTGTTTATGTCAGGTAGGTGAAAGATTCCAGATTGAACAACGATATACAGAGGCTATCATATAATCAGAGGACAGAAAATAAGCTGAGGCAAAATTGTAGTTTGTCATAACACTCAGTACCTTGGATGAGATAAATATCATAGTTATCAAAAACTTACCACATTTATACAGATGTTGAAAATACATCTAATATTATTGAAAACCAGAATAGAAATAAAAAGGTTACAATAGAGTCCATTAACAATCCACACAATATATTAAGCAGAACACCAGCTTTATGGTATGTCAATAGTTTTACTTAAAAAAATAATTCAGTAGTCAAATGAATTTGGAAAATGTTGGGTAAATAAAGTTAAACTGGTTTCTTAACTACAGGCTTTCTTAGAACTTTGATCATCTGATGCCCACTGGAATTCTGCAAGACAGGAATCTAGTGTACATGAACTTATGAGTGTATTTGACCATAGAATCTTTTTTCCTTAAGGAGTGTCATGTACAACTATTATTTCTTGAAATGCATGTGGATGGTCCAACACAAATAGCCAAATGACAAAATTTAAATTTAATGGAGCTAAATATAAATTTATATATTTAGATTATACTCTAAAAGGCCAATCAAATGAGTAAAAGAAAAGGAAATCTGCTGTAGTAGTCTGATATGAGCCAAGAATATGTTTGTACTGTGAACACAGAAAAAGGTAAATGCAGTATTAAATAACAAACAAGATATGTGAACCACAATACAACTGCACTACACAATTCCTAGGGCATCGTTCAAATGGTTGTATCCTATGCTGTGGGACATTATACAAATGGTTGTGCAATACTCAGCCCTAACATGTTCAATAGAAAGAAGTAGATCCACTCTACTCTGGACTGGTCAGACTATCATATTTTTTCTGGACACCACTTTAAATGAGAACAAGTCTGTATCAGTCACCTATTGCTGCAACAACCACAAAACCTCAATCACATACAACAATAAGCATTTCCTTCTCATGCATCTATGGGCCACTTGGGGTGACTCTGCTGATCTCAGCTAGGACACTTGGGAGTCATGCTCTAAACTGCTTCCTGGATCTGGATCAGTTCCATATATTTCTTAGTCCTCCTTGGACCAGCACTCTAGCTGGTCCTCATTTTGCCTGTAAAAATAGCAGAGAAACAAGAGGGAAGTGGCAATATGGGAGGCCTCTGAGGCCTGGACTCAGAACTGGCACATTGTGGTTTATGGTCACATTCCATTAGCTAAAGCAAGTCATGTGACCTGCCCTAATACAGGAGTGGGGGTCACTAGATGCTGCATTTAGTTGGAGGAACCACACAGTTACATAGCTAAGGATGTAATTATAGCAGGGGTAAAGAACTGAAACCAATAATTCAATCTCATACATTATCTTTCTAGTATAGACCATGAAGAGAGTCCTGGGTTATAGAAAGTCCTTGAAAATAGGGTACTGTGGAAGAGTTGAAGAAAATGAGGACATTTAGCAGAAGGGAAGCCATCTTGGGACAGCCACAATAACCACTCAACTATGCGAAGATCTTAGTATCAAAGGGAATCCAGAATTATCCAGAGTTGCCTCAGGAGAAATAATGAAAAGGGAGATTTCAGCCCTATATAAAAAAAAAACAGGTTATAGATTATCATTATCCATGTTATTTTGAAACACACAAAATTGGCCAGATTCAAAGCAATGATCACCATAATGCAAGCCTGCTAAGCTCTGCATTTTCAGGGACCAGAAAGCAGTCATAAAACCCAAACATACTGTATATGATACACTAAAGTACAGTAATCAAATCAAGGAAAACAGGAATAAAATACTTTAAAGTGTACCCTTAAGAATACTTTCAACAACAGGACAATATTTCTATAACCCACTAAAAAATAAAATAAAATACCATAAATACTGATCGAGGATGTAGAAAAATGAAGTAAAATTTTGTTGAGGGTGGGCGGATCATCAGTATTAGGTTGATTTCACAAATATATATATATATTTTTTTTTTTTTCCTGGAAATACTGAGCACAATAACACCAATTCCAAACTCTTTCTTTATTCATTGTGTGGAAATGTCAAGATGAGTAGTGTAAGTTGCATAGCTAGTATAGAGTGTAATGATATCTTCAAATAGAAAACAAAACAGACAATATCACTTGGGAAGACCAATTATCAAATTAATGGGAAATACAGTTCAACAATTTGTTAATTTGAAATAAAGCATATATTATTTTGCCTTTATCATTATTGTTTGTATTCAAAAATCCATGTGTTTGCTTTTCACAGGAGTTAGAAGGGTCAATCAATGTGTTCATACAATGAAATCTATGCAAGTAATATAAGTGCTACCCTTGTGGCTGTCCTTGATATAAAATTAAAAAAAGAAGGCTGGTTCACAATTTCTCTAAGCTTCGTCCTACTTTGATATAAATGCTAGCAATTTATCTGTCACAATATATAAGCTATTTTTCCTTATCCCTTTTTATTATTTATTTACAGGCAGACAGGCATCTACCTACATTAAGCTCAATTACCAACACAACAAGCACAGCACACTCCCTTTTCAAAGCATCTTACGGAAGTAGATGCTTACTACCTACTTTTAGATGGAAGGAATGACAGATAGGCTCTGGTGGACTTACTGTTATATTCACTTGCAATCTTGTCTTCATCTCTATGGCCAGAAGACAGAAATTGAATCATTCTTGACTAAAAAACTCCCAACTGGTAATTCCCTTCTGGGAATGATTTGGTAGAAGGGAGGTAATTCTCCTAGTAATTTTATTTTCTGAAGTTTACTTATGAACAAATTAAACAGGATTTTCAAAGAACACCTCATTATGAAGGAAGGAGGCACAACAGCAAGTAAGTTTGGCCCTGAAGCTAAATGAGTCCTCATCAAGCCAAAGGAATTCACTGGAATGAGACCCACCACTGGGAGGAAGGGCCTCACTGGAATGGCTTTCTTGGGCTCATTGAGGTTGACCACATACATGCTTTCAAAGTGGAAAAGATCCTTCTTTCAGTTCTCTGCTCTTCGGGATAATGGCATTCCCAAAGATTCCCTTGATTGGCCAAAAGCTTCTTCCATCAGCCTTTGTAATAAATCAGACAGTCAGAAAAGGACCCATTCCATTCTCTTTAGCAGAGGAAACTTCCTTTCATCCCAAACTTCTGTGCCAGACATTTAGCACGTAGCATCTCATATAAATCTTTTGATCCTTTGTATATGTATAATATTATGACTTCCAATTGAATGAAAATACTCAGAGTCAAATCAGCACTTCTCATACCTTAATGAGCATACTTACGACAGGATATCTTGCTAAGATGTAGATTCTAATTCAGCAGTCCTGAGGTCAGAACTAAGATTCTGCATTGCTAGCATGTTCCTAGGTGACACCAATGCTGCTGGTTCAGGAATACTCTTTGAGTAGCAAGGAGTCAATGACTAAATTCACACGGGTTATAATTAGCAGGGGAATCATTTAAACCAATGTGCCACTGATGGTAGTCCAATGTATATTTCAAGCTGTGTGCCAGAGTTAGTACGGAAATAGCAACTGATATTGATGTTGTACAAAAGTACAACATGAGGTTTGTTTGCAATGTTTCTGTTAGCACAAGGATTGCCGCCCTAACCACAGGGGAACACTGAAGCTATGTTGCTGAATACTGGCTGCATTTTCTTTCCAGGTAGGGCCTGAGTTTCCTTTATTGTTCCCATGATTAGTTGTACTTGGACATTAACTACATTCATGACAGCCCTGTTGAGAAGCATGCACTTTGATAGACAGTCTTGGGCAGGAGACAATAAATGCAATAAATACATATAATTAAACTAAGATAAATCATGAAGGTTATCCCAAAATTTGTTTAAACATCCTTAACCCAGATTCAGCTTCAGAATTATATCCAGTAGCAAGTGACTCGAACTATGCTCATGTTGTATTCTGGTTTATCTTATGGATATGGTTCTAATGCTCTGAAAAGGGAAAATTGCCTCTAAAATAGAAAAATGCAGGTATTCCAGCAACTTATTTTGAGATTACTAGGAAATATTGGAGAATGGAGCAGAAAGAAATGAGCAGTGAGAAGAGACACAATGTGGGTAAGGCTGAAATTAAAGAGCACCTTCAAATTTGCCTCTGCTTCCTTAATTGATGACCTCGTCTCTTCTCTAGAGGTTCATCCAATTATTCAGATAGGGAGATTTTAAGTACAGACACAGTGGAGGTCTCCACAAAGGCAGTTTCTAAATTACTGAAATCAGCACTATTTGTCCTCAAGCCTATTTTAAAAGCTGAGGTAAGGGTAGCAAGTTTAAGCTTTAATGACCCTGACTGACATTATTCTCTGAATTACTTGTCAGATGATACTCTAATTCAGCTACAGGGTTTGTGGTACTCTGTCATCTTAGTCAAGCAGAATAGATGCTTTCCAGAATTCCCTTTCCTCTAGAGCTCAGGGTTAATAACCACAAAGCAACTTGGCAGCAGATTTGGAAGGTGAAAGTGAGTGAAGCCATAGCCATATTTATTCTAAAGTCAGTGCAGGGTCAGACATCTTTTCACGGGTGCAGCATCCAGGCCTGCACCAATTCCAGCTCCTTCCATGTCTCTGTCTTTAGAATCTCTGGCTCCTTGGTGAGGTGCATGTGCAATTCCATCAAGAAAGGTGCCGGATTCTTCTGTGAGTCACAACCATCATTGAAGTTGGAGGCCTAGAGATAAAGGATGGCCAGAATGGGTTCCAGTATATCCTCTTGGGATCCAGTTTGCTTTGGCTCTCCTTCAACTGCCTGCTCTGCTGACTTCAGCCCTAGAAATCCAATCATAGAACTAACAGCCTTACACAGCCTATGTAACCTGCTCCTACCATTATGCATGGTCAAATCCTATAATAAATCCCATATCCTATATCACTCTCAGTACTTTTGTTTTTCTGAGAAAATTCTAGGTGAAAAATAGGATTAATTTCAAATTTTATTTTCTCAGTAAGGGTAAGAATACGGAGATTAAAGACCTTGGCATAGAAACCTGTACCTTATTCCTGAAAACCAATATACCAGGTAGTTGTCTGGTTGAGAAGACAAGTGGGGGAAGGGAAAGGAGAGTAGACTTTGTAGACCAGGGGTTAACAAACTAGAGCCTGCAGGTGAAATCTGCCTGTTTTCTGTAAATAAAGTTTTACCGGAAAACCGTCATGCCCATGTGTTTACATATTATTTATTGTTGGCTTTTGTGCTATATAACATTAGAGTTCCATAGTGTGGAAAACTATATGGCCTGCAGAGCCTAAAATATTTACTATCTAGCCCTTTAGAAAAAGAAGTTTCCCAAATCTTTTTTAGACTTTACAGACAGAATCCTTTTTACCAGGTTTGGTATTAAATTATTAAGAAGATTTATACTGTTATAATGTCTTATATACAGATCTTTCAACAAAGGGTTATGAGAAGTTTGGGCCTTTATAAAATTCTCTGACCTAGCAATAATATAAATTACAATCCATTAATCATCCACTTTGGACTAGATACTGTGAAATCTAAATATATTATTTCATTTGTTTCTTTGAGTAATTCACTTTATGATTAATAATCATAAGTTTAAAGAGCCAATATTGAAGGCCAAATTCTAATCTCACCTTTAACCTTAACCTATCCTCTAGAAATACTTACATTAAATACTTAATAGATTCTTATAGATTAACAAAGTTTCAGTAAACTAATACTTCACAGAAACAGAAATAAATATTTTATATAAGTACATGTAAAAGTAAAACACAACTCTACAAATAACTAATCATAGATATGAAATTGTAAACATCTTTGAAACACTTTAACAGAAAAAAATAAAAATGTAGTTAACCAGATTTAAAAACAAAAACAGAGGTGGAGCAAGCTGGTGTCAGAGAAAGAGCACCCCTATCATCGCTCCTACAAAAAAACAGCTGAGTGGGGACAAAATTCTGCCTGAGTGAGCTGTTTTGGGAACCCACAAAGCAGGAGGTTGCTGGACATGGATCCCAAGAGAGCATGAAAAGAAGAGTGATAGCTCAAGGTGAAACCAAGGGTTTCTGCCCATCCCCCAGGGCAAGAAGCCGAGGCTTTCACTGAACCTCGCAGGGAGGAGAAAAATTCAGAGAGGGACAGTTCTGGTGAAGGGTGCAGAGGAGTCCTACAACTGGGGCTTCAACTGTCTGGACCCCCCTTTTTGAGCTCTGAGGAGCATACCAGCTGGTTTGAGGAGAAACCAGGAAGAGGGAAGAGGCAAATCTCCTGAGGCTGCAAGACTTACCTAACCTCTGTCTGGGAGAAGGTGGAACCAGGCAACTAGGTGGAACTAGTCCTGTGCAACACACCTAACGGAGGGGGACAGTAGGAAGTGCTTGATAGGATTCCAAGAGCATATTTAGGGTTCCCGGCAAGGTGTGGGTGCTCTCTCTCAAAGAGACTGAGTCATTATTTTCCATGGTGATTTGGTTCTCCAGGGTCCCATTCGGTTTTGGAGGGGAGCTCTCATAAGAGCTCTCGGAGAGAGGGAGGTGAGAAAGGGAGAATGGGGGAAGGGCAGATTCCTAATCAGTTTATTCAATTGTGAAGAGTCTATCCTGTGCCTGGTAGGGAACTTCTATTGAGAAGCTGGTTGACCCTGAAGGAGGGTTAGGCTCAGTGGAGGAATTTCAGCCTTGAATGTGCAAGATCTCTGGTTTCGTTCACAGTTCCTCTTAGAGTGGTGACCCACTGGGATATTAGCTGATACTTTGAGAAAAGGAAACATAGATAATGCCCTTGTATTAGCTTCCCTTGGGTCTCTTGTTTTCCCTAAATAAGAGTTAAAGAGGGACGTCTTTTTTTTTGGTTTGGTTGACTCCTTGCTTAAGGGCTTGTGCTTCTTTTTCTTGTTACCTTGTCTTTCCTTCCTCTTTATCCCCCCAACCATATTTTTCTTTCTTCCTTTTTTTTCCTTTTTTCTTTTTGTTTTCCTTTTTTCAATTAAGTGATGCTGGCTTGTTTATTGTTTGCTGTGATTCCTCATCCTCAACCTCCTCTTTTCTCTGTGTACTGATTTTGGCTACCAATGTGATCTCTTTTCCTTCCTACATCTTTCTACATTCCACCTTCTGTTGTTGCTCTTACATTCCCTCTCTTTGTTTGGCCCTAATTTTACTGGCTTTTATTTCTAACACTTCTGTTTTCTATCTCTTATTAACTCTTTACCTTATTGTCCTTTTTTATCTCTTTCACTCTCTCCTGATCACGCTAGCATCTTAATTCATACTACATTCTTCTCCATATTCAGTTTCCCATTTCATTGTAGGTACACCACTTTCTTATTCCTATAAGTATACACTACTTCCATGAGTTTAATATTTATTTTCCTATGGCTTATATGGTTTTTATGCTAATATTTACTACCAATACTACTATTATACTTTTTCTTTTCTTACCTCTTTTGCTTTCCCTGGCCCTAATCGCTCCTTCAGGGTAACTTAGACAACAACAAGGTAAGAGAATAAGAAGAGCAGAGATTCAAAGAGAAAAATTAACACACACACAAAACAGAACCTAAGAAACCCAAGACTAGACAGAGAAGCTAATCAACTGAATGTACCCACCAAGATAAAATGATGACCAGACAGCAACAAAAAATTACAAATGAAACCAATAATCAGGAAGACATGGCCCAGTTCAATGAACAAATTAAAAACAAGGAAGAGGAGCAGAACATCAAACAAGTAATCCAAACTCTCCAATCAAATATCATGGAACAACTTAATGAGGAGAAGGAAGAGATTAAGGATATTAAGAAAACACTTGGAGAGCACACAGAAATTATAAACATACACAAAAAGATAATGGATATGATGGTGATGAATGGTACCATTCAAGAAATCAAAACTACACTCAGCAAATAGCAGCAGATTTGAAGAAGCAGAGTAAAGAATTAGTGATGTGGAAGACAGTACATCTGAAATCAAACAGATTGTAGAACTGATAGATAAAAAGATAGAAAAAATCCAGCAGAGACTTAGGAATTTGAATGACAATGCAAAATGCACAAACATATGTTATAGGCATTCCAGAAGGAGAAGAGAAGGGAAAGTGGACAGAAGGGGTATTGGAAGAAATAACAGCTGAAAACTTCCCAAACCTATTGAAGGAGATGGATGTACATGTCCAGGGAGCACAGTGTACCCCAAACAGTATAAATCCCAATAGGCCTACCCCAAGACATATACTTGTCAAATTATCCAATACTCAAGACAAAGAGAAAATACTGAAGGCATCAAGAGAAAAAAGAATCATCACAGACAAGGGAAGCTCAATACGATTAACTGCTGATTTCTCATCTGAAACCATGGAGGCAAGAAGGCAGTGGTATGACATAGACAAGGTATTAAATGAAAAAAAATTCCAGCCAAGAATACTCTATCCAGCAAAGCTGGCATTCAAAAATGACAGAGAGTTCAAAATATTCACAGATAAACAGAGACTAAGAGAGTATGCCAATAAGAAACCTGCCCTTCAAGAAATACTAAAGGGAGTTCTGCAGGAGGAAAGAAAAATGCAGGAGAGACAGAGTTGGAGGAGAGTATAACAACAACCAAAAAGACAAAAAGAAAAATTCAAAGAAAATGTGGCTAATGTAATTCCCTGAAGTAATAACACTGAATGTTAATGGATTAAACTCACCTGTCAAGAGACACAGATAGACAGAAAGGATACAGAAATATGACTCATCTATATGCTGTCTACAAAAAACCCACCTTAGACCCAGGGATTCAAGGAGATTGAAAGTGAATGGCTGGGAAACAATCTTACAAGCAAACAATAACCAAAACAGGGCAGAAGTAGCTATACTAATATTGGACAAAATAGACTTTAAATGCAAAACTATTTTGAGAGATGATGGACATCACATATTAGTAAAAGGGGTAATCTTTCAAGAAGAAAGAACAATCATAAGCATTTATGCATCTAATAGGTTGCCTCAAAATACATAAGGCAAACACTGGAAAAACTAAGTGGAGGAATTGATACCTCTACAATTACAGTGGAGGATTTTAATATACCATTATACCATTAGACAGAAGATTGCAACAGAGAATCAATAAAGAAACAAAGACTTTGAATAATATACTAGAGGAGCTGGACCTAATGGACTTATACAGAATACTACATCCAAATACAGCAGGATATATATTCTTCTCAAGTGCGCATGGATCATTCTCCAAGATAGACCATATACTAGGCTGCAGAGAAAGTCCCAATGAATTTAGAAAGACTGAAATCATACAAAATAATTTCTCTGACCACAGTAGAATGAAGCTGGAAATCTGCAAGGAACAGAGACCCAGATTAGGCACCAAGATATGGAAGTTAAGCAACAAACTCTTAGACAAACCGTAGGTCAAGGAGAAAATCTCAAAACAAATCAGTAACTACCTTGAAACTAATGAATATGACAATACAACATATAAAAACTTATGGGATGCAGCAAAAGCTGTTACTGAGAGGGAAATTCATAGCCATAAGTTCATTCATCAAAAAAGAACTAAAATTGAAGACCTAATGCACATTTGGAGGAATTAGTAAAAAAAAAAAAAAATTAACCCCAAAGGAAGAAAAAAGAAAGAAATAATATCAGAACAGAATTAAATGAAATAGAAAATAAGAAAGCACTAGAAAAAATAAAACGAAGAGCTGGTTCTTTGAGATGATTGAAAAAATTGACAAACCCTTAGCTAGCCTAAAAAAGGAAAAGAGATAAAATAAGAAACAAGAAAGGGGATATCACTGACCCCACAGAAAAAAGACTCATAAAAGGATACTTTGAAAAACTGTATGTCAACAAGAAGGAAAATTTAGAGGAAATAGACAAATTCCTAGAACACATAAGTAGCCTACATTGATGAAAGAAGAAACTGATGATTTCAATAAACCAATCACAAGTAAAAAGATAAAAAGAGTCATTAAAAACTCCCAACTAAGAAGAGCTCTGAGCCAGACAGTTTCACAGGTGAATTACATCAAACACTCCAGAAAGAACTAACACCAATCTTGCTTAAACTCTTCCAAAAAATCAAAATAGAAGGAACATTGCCTAACTCATTCTATGATACCCTAAAGTCAAACAAAGACAACACAAGAAAGGAAAATTACAGACCAATCTCTCTAATGAATCCAGATGCTAAAATCCTTAACAAAATACTTGCTAATCGGATTCAACAACACATCAAACAAATTATACACCATGAACAAGTGGGTTTCATCCCTGGTATACAAGGAGGGTTCAACATAAGAAAATCAATCAGTGCAAAACACCACATAAACAGATCAAAAGAAAAAATGACAAATCATGTATATGGATGCAGAAAAAGCATTTGACAAAATACAGCACCCTTTCCTGATAAAAACACTGCAAAAGATTGGAATAGAAGGAAACCTTCTGAACAAGACCAAGGGTATATATGAAAAACCCATAGCTATCACCATTTACAATGGTGAAATCATAAAATCCTTCCCTCTAAGATCAGGAATGAGACAAGGATGCCCACTATCACCCCTCCTATTTAACATTGTGTTAGAAGTACTTGCTCGAGCACTGAGGCAAGACACAGATATAAAAGTCATCCAAATTGGAAAGGAAGAAGTCAAAATTTCACTATTTGCAGACAACATGATCCTATACATAGAAAACCCTGAGAAATCTACAACAAAGCTTCTAGAACTTATAAATGAGTTTGTAAAGTTGTAGGTTATAAGATCAATGCACAAAAATCAATACCATTTCTGTACACCAATAATGAGCAATCTGAGGAGGAAATCAGGAAAGAAAATACCATTTACAATAGTAAATTAAAAAATCAAATATCTAGCAATAAATTTAACTAAAGAAAATGACACAACACTGTTAAAGGAAGTCAAAGAAGACTTAAATAAATGGAAGAATATTCCCTGTTCATGGATAGGAAGACTAAATATCATTAAGATGTCTATCCTACTGAAACTGATCTACAGATTTAATGCAGTCCTAATAAAAATGAACACGGCATTATTTACTGAACTGGAAAAACTATGAAATTTATTTAGAATGGAAAGAGGTCCCAAATAGCCAAAGACATATGAAATCAGAGGAATCACACTACCTGACTTTAGTAGTTAAAACGGCATGGTATTGGCACAAGAATAGACACACTGACCAATGGAATTGAATTGAGAGTTCAGATATAGATCCTCACATATACAGTCATCTGATATTCCACAAGGCCATAAAGCCCACTCAACTGGGAGAGAACGGCCTCTTCAACAAATGGTGTTTGGAGAACTGGATATTCATATGCAAAAGAATGAGAGAGGATTACCATTTCATACCTTATACAGAAATCAACTCAAGATAGATCAGAGATCTAAATAAAAGAGCCAAGATCATAAAGACCTTGGAAGACAGTGTAGGAAAGCATCTATGGGACCTTGTAATACGAAATAGATTCATGAACTTCATACCCAAAGCATGAGCAGTGAAAGGAAAAATAGATAAATGGGATCTCCTCAAAATTAAAGCCTTTTGTACATCAAAGGAATTTATCAAGAAATTGAAAAGACAGTCTACCCAATCGGAGAAAATATTTGGTAACCATATATCTGATAGCAGCCTAATATCTAATATATATAAAGAAATCCTATATCTCAAAAAGAAAAAAACAAACCCATTCAAAAATTGGGCAAGAGATTTGAACAGACACTTCTCCAAAGAAGAAATACAAGTGGCTAAAAAAGCACATGAGCAGATGCTCAACATCACTAGCTATTAAGGAAATGCAAATCAAAACTACAATGAGATACCATCTTACACCCATTAGACGGGCAACTATTTAAAAAAGCAGAGGACTACAAGTTTTGGAGAGGATGCAGAGGAATGAGAACCCTCATCCACTGCTGGTGGGAATGTAGAAGGATCCAGCCATTCTGGAGGACAGTTTGGTGGTTCCTAAAAAAAAACTAGCTACAGATTTGCCATATGACCCAGCAATTCCACTGCTGGGTATATACCCAGAAGAACTGAAAACAAGGACATGAACTATTCACACCAATGTTCATAGCGGCATTATTCACTATAGCCAAAAGTTGTAATCAACTCAAATGCTCATCAACAGATGAATAGATAAACAAAATGTGGTATATACACACAATAGAATACTACTCAGCTGTAAGAAGGAATACATTACTAACACACGGGGTAACATGGATGAATCTTGAGGACCTTATGTTGAGTGAAGCCAGCCAGGCATTGAAGGACAAATACTACATGACCTCTCTGATACGAATTAAGCAAATCAAGCTGTCTCAGAGAGCTAGAGATTGGGTAATAGGCTTACAGGAAATGGGCGGGGGGGGGGGGGTGAGAAAGGTTGTGAGCTGATGCCTACACATGTGAAACCTATGATAAAGTGGAGGTAAGTAGCTGTGCAGTGAAGAGGTAAGATGAGGGCATAGGAATACAATTGGGTGAGGCTTTGCAGGCTTGAAGGTGGCTAGGGTTGGGAGAAAGGATCAGATGGTCCATGGATCTGGGGGGGGAGGGTTTGGGGGTGCTGGGTGAACATGGGAGATTGTTAGGTATGTGTTTGAAGCTATAATGTTGAGAAAACTCTTTAGAAAACATAATAAGGAAGGGTTACTGGTTTAAGGTGTTTGATAGGGGGCATCTGGCACAGGGTGCAACTGAGGCAGGCTTCTAGGGAGTGTGTGAGTGCTCATCTTGTCATATTGAGTTATATCAGTGATGGAGACAAATACAATGAGCAGGAAAGTGTTGTATCCCCATCCTGGGGTGGACTGATTTTCTCCAACAGAGGAGAGGGCGTCTCTCGAGAGCATGGGTGGCTCCCAATGGGGGAGGACAGACTAGAGTGTCAAGCCCTCAGCATTGGTAGGTATCTACGAATATTTGTTTTATATAAAACATTTTATAATGTTTTATAGCAATGTCTTCAGTAAGACTCTAACATAGCTGTGTTCTATTTCTGTATCCATGCATTATATTTGCCATTTTCTGAGGTATTCCTCTTTCTTACATGATTGTCCATTTTGGATACTTGAGATACCTTGTTAAAAAACACTTGCTAGTTATATTTTTGGGGAGTGAGGACACTGATTCATTTTGGTTTTACCCTGACCTCTAACCACTGGGAAAGCAGATTTATCTCTGGAAGAATTTATTTGCTTGCTTAACTATGGTGAGAATGAGTTAATCACAGTGGCTCTAAGAAAAACCTACTCTTTACCAAAACCCATTCTTCAAGAGAGCAAAGATCCAACTCTGAAAACAATGTGACAAGACTGCCAGTAGCAGCCCAAAAGGATAGGAGCAATGAGGCCAAGGGGGACAGAAAGGACAGGTGAAAGTGTTCAGACATAATGTAAAGCAGGGAAAAAGAAATGGGAACATGCAAAGAAGCTAAGGAAAGGAAAATGAAGGACTGATTCCCCTGGGCTTTTACCTGCCCACATTGAGCTAAATGGAAGAAAGAAGATGTAAGGTCTTTTTATGAGAGGGGTTCTAGTGAATGGAAATGCCAGGCAACACCCTCCTCCCTACTTAATCCAACTCACAAGACAGAGAGTGTAGGTAGAGCAGAGATGGCAGTCAGATGATACACACTCCACACTCAACTGTTCCTTTGCACATTTCTTTTTCTATATACCTTCCAAAATCCCTCTTTATTGCTCCCTCCCCTCCTCTTATCCTCACCAGTAGAAAAACCTAACACTGTAACACTGCAGGGTCCATTAAATCCTAAATACTTAGCTTACATTGTTATAACATCATGGGATTTACTTCTACCAACAAACCTCTCTGTTTTCTCCTACTTTGCCTTTTCTTCATATGGACTCTGTCTGCACCCTCTGTCTTTTTGTCCAGGTGGCTGCAGCTCTTTGACAAGCTGAGTGGACCAATGAGAGACAAGGCCTCAATAGAAGGGGTAGGTGGGGCGGTAGGAAGGAGCTGGACCTCCAAGGCCCTATTTTGGTAGAAATCTTCCAAAACAAGCAGTGACCTGCTACAGGGTAAATAGTGCATTCAAGTCACACAAGGACCAAGATCAAAGGTTATACAAGAAGAACACACTGATCCACTCTTCATTATAGGAGTCCACATTTCAGGGCTGAACAGAGTAACAAGTATAACAATAAATAAAAAATAGCCACTAATGAAGGGACCACTTGTACAAATCAATCCCCACTCAAAAGGCCTTCTCATTCTCACTTTCCCATTAGTATTAACCACAGTCTTGCTGAATCTGGAAACAGAGTGAGAGAGTGCAAATTGAAAATCTTGAAAAAAGATAAAAGACAACCTGAAGTTGCTAAAAGTGAGCTAGAGAACACCAGGGCTCACATGAGCTGGGTTGAGAAATGAGGATCAGGATGAGTTGGACCCATTAGCTAACAAGTGGAAAAGACAAGACAGGTAGGAATGTAGGATTTTTAGGGGCTTCAGAAGTATTTGAATATCAAGCAGTTAAGAGAGAAGCTTGGAGAAATTGATGAAGCCCTCAAATAATTTTGCAATACTATCTCTATGAAAGGGCTGGAAAATTAAATGTGGGATGAATACTATCCTACAATGACCATGCTAAAAAAGTCAACGCAATTCATTCATTCTAAGAAGGAATGCATAGCGGAATTGCAAACTAGACTTTTAAATGCAAAATAAACTATTTGCATAATTATTAGCTTAATTTTTAAGGAAATATTAACAATTAACTATGAAATTGTCGGCCCCATTTTAAATGACTTCATTTTAAGTGACCTTTGTCTGACACCTGTTTTTTTCAGCTAGCATGGACTTCCTGTATTCGCCTACTTGCTAAAATTTATTTGTAACCTGTAATCTTTATCTGTGGGGCTTTTGCAGTCATTCTCGGGCATGCACAGAGTGGCAAAAAGTTTTAAGGCACCTGATGTGCACATTCCCTGTTGAGGTAGAATTAGGTGAAGCTCTACCTTCTTGTTCCAACTCTCCTTTGCATGGTCGCCTTTGTACGACACTTTTCACATTTTGCGTTTTTTTGTTGGTGGTGGGGGTGGTGATTTCCCTGTTTAAAACAGGCCCTGTGCATAGTGCTGAAGCACTGCCTAGTGTTCCTAGGAGCAAGAAGGCTCTGATAGGCCTTAGGGAGAAAGTACACGTATTCAATAAGCTTCATTCAAGCATGGGTGAGAGGGCTGTTGTACCTGAGTTCAACATTAATGAACCAACACCTTATTTGAGCAACTCCAATTGCCTGGCCCCAGCGCAATTTATGGTTAAAGTTGCTTAAATTTATGTTCAGAGGCTTTTTTTAAATGTTGCTCTAAAATGTTCTGAAGATAATGATACTGTTTCTAGATGGGGTTAAGTGGGGCCAGTCTCCAAACGGGAGGTGAAACAAAGAACTTCCTAGATAATTATTGTATGCAAATTTAAGGAAGAAGGAAAAGATGTAAGATGTCTTTAAATTGAAACACACAGAAAACAAGGTTATGTATTGATAGGTTGATGACATATTGTGTCCAGGGGTTCCCAGTAATCTAACCAAACGACAGGGTTATATAGTGACAATGGTTCAGTATTAATTCAATGTTTATGACAATATTAACATAACTGACACAAACATTGAGAATTGACTGTACTTATGCATGTGAACAAATATATTATGCAATAGAGTATGCATCAAGGCATTTTGCCCCAAATGCTTTTCCTTCCCCTTCCTCTACTTCCATGCAATAGACTTTTACATGAAGGTGCACAAGATGTATCACTAGTGGCTTTAGGATAAATCATGTTATATTTTCCTCATAGTCTCCCAGGCTAACCAGCAACCCCCCCACTCCCCCACCAAAGTTTTAAAAAAGTATGTATGTTGGAAATGTTTGCATTTTCCTTCCAATTTCAAAATTTATCATAGGCTCAGAGGCTGATAAATGGTGCCTTAGCACAGTATTTGCCCCAGAGTAAGACTTCAGAAATGATTTGTTGAATATGGAATGAAAACAAATCCCAGCATTGACTTAAAAGAACAGGTACATGATGGAAAGTCAAAAAAAAGAATGGCTTTTTCAAGTCCAAACTTACTCTAGTATCATGCTGTCACTCTACCACAAAAGTTAAATGAAAGGAAATTTATTGTCACTAATTTATATCCTGGTTTTAGAGCAGCACAAAGCAAATATTTAGAAGTAATATTTTCAGAAAGTGAGATTATAAAATATAATACTATCATTTTTTAAAATGAAACTAAGTGACCACAGCGAAAGATTAAGAAGGAAATTGTTCCTTCCCTCAACTGCAAACATACGAAGTATTTCTCTATGTACATGTATGTGTTTTTCTCCCTACCTCTAGTCATAACTCTTTCCAATAATTTTTCCAGACTGCCGTTAGAATGTTTCAAGGAAAAAAATATGCAAAGCTATTCATTATCTAACTTCCGCCAATTTCTCCAGCCTTGTTACTTTAAATGTTCTTCCTCCTGCTTGTGAATTATTTCCAGGTTCTCTACTGTAATCAGTTAAAAAAACTTAATCTTCTTCATATCTACTTGCTTTTAGGAACTCTGTTTCCTCCACGAAGCCTTCTATTCACACGGCACCCTCCATTCTGGGTCGGAACCCATTCATATGTTCCCATAGCATCTCTCTCACTACATCATTGCACCTATCACTCAGAGTAAGGTTTTAATGGTTTATTAACTCCACTTTATGAACTCTTTGATGTTTCTGACTCTGTTTTACTTTCATACCTAAATCATGTTCTGGTTTAATTTTTTAGGCCAATATGTTACAGACATCTATACATTTTTTAAAAAATCACTCAAAACTTCATCACTTCTATTTCTTCTTCTGTGAAGCCTCCCTGGATTCTCCCACTCAACAATTAATCAATATCCCTTAGTCAGGTCTTACCTTTCACAGTTTCTGATATTTTATATATGTGTGTGTATGTGTATGTGATCACATGAGTTTGCATGAGTCTGGGTTTTTTGTTTGTTTTGCTTTCTCTTTACTGTTATATTAGAGTAGGGAATGCATCTCATTTGTCTTCACATTTTCAATATTTGGCACAGGTCATGGCACAAATAAATATGTGAACAGCTAATTGGAAACAGAATCATAAATATCTACTCAAAGTGTTATCTGGCTATAATCACACAAAGAATTAGATTATTTCTGTGATTAATAAGTTTTTTGGTTAGAAGACAGAAAATTTCTTCCTATGCTTGTGATCTCTTTTTCCTGTCTCCCTCTCCCTCTCTCACTCTCTTTCCTCTACCACCATATTCCTAACAATAATGCAACATTTTTGAATAATTAAATTCTCCACATGGCACATTTTTGAGGAGAAAAAGTAAGACGGTGTAATTAGGGCTTTTTTTCCTGTTTGATGAAAAACAATCTTTATATAGTAACATTTAATGCACTGTAAGAGAACGGGGCTTTTACACATTTTCTTTAAACTAATAGCAATATACACTTACTTTCCAAAACTTAAAACACAGAAAAAATTTTCAATTATTTATGTTTTAGGTTAGCCAAAAAAGTTAGAGTCAAAGCCCAAAATAAGCTGGATAATATATAGATATCTAACTTTACTGTTTAATTAGGTATCCACACAAACTTTGCTTGCTGAATAATGGACAATGCTATTGTGGTTTGTGTTGACCTCAGAATAAAAATGCTGAGGGGTATTGTATGATTGCCATCTATATTCTTATAGAGAATTTTTCTACAAAAGGTTCAGGTTTCAAAAATGAGGACCAGAAAATGAAAACCCGATTCATAATGAAGCACCTCTGAGCCACAGGCTTTTAAACATCTGTTCATATTTTAAGTGGAAATTTTCCACTCTTCCTTTCTGCAGTTATAAGGGCAGTACATTCAAGTGACCAAATACCAAGGCAGAGAATATTCTAAAATATTTCCTTACTAACACATCTGTTCTTAATTCTTCACCTCTCATCTCTGATTGCCAACAGCCCATTTTACTTGATGTTTTTCTATGGACACCTGGTCTGGAATGGTTCCATCACCATTATCTCTTAGAATAAAATAGCACATAGGAAACTATCTCTGTTATTGTAGATGGAATATAAAGTAGAAGACATAATGAAGGTCACAATATTCCCTGAGTAACAATTCCTCTCAAATTACCCTTTGTGAGGTATATTTATTCCTAACTGGTATAATAAGAATATTTGATAACATTACACTTTTGTTAAAATGCTCTTCTATGGCAAGGACACCAAAGAGCACCCTGGTAGCTTACATGCAAGATGGGGCTTTTCTACTTACCTGTAAGTTCTGGGTCAACATACTAGAAATAATCATCAACTAAATATAATAAGAGTTTTGTCTTGATGACTCACTTATTTCCTAGGATAAGCACCCTCCTTGTGTTGAATCTGGTAGCATTATGAAACAACCTATGAATAATTTATTCTAAAAGTAGAGATATTTTTGTTAAGCTATTGGGAATCAGGTTTAGAATCGGTTTTCCAAATGATCAGCTAATTAGGCAATTTAATTTACAAGAAAATGATTACCCTACAGAGAAGATTAATGGATTTTTTCAGGGTAAGATTATTTTCCCAGAACTTAGGGCTAAGATCTATCAAAAATAAATGGGTAACAAGTTAATTACAAAACAGGGTAAACTTTATTTTATCCTGTAAGGAAATAATGCAGTGTGAAGTACTGTTCATTCAAATAATTTTTTTCCATGGTTCTATTAAAAATATGTCTTGAAATTTAAAAAAACACACATTTTGTGTTTGTAAACTTGAGTAAATTAGGTTCTACATATGGTATAAGAGTCAAAATTCAATTTAAGAAAACCTGGCTTTAAAAAACATTTAGTGTATGCATTCTTACTTCTTTTCCTCAGCTGGATCAAATACGATTTGTAAATGTTTGAATAAGAATGGAATTTTTCATGAAGGAGTATATAGCCAGCAGAATTGCAACCCGTGTTAGCTGTGAGGGAAAACTTCCATTGACCTTTAAATGTCATTTGTGGATAGTATCTATTGTCCCAACACCCTACATTATTATAAATGTTCTAAAATTCACAAGAGCTCTGTGGCCTTCCATAAGGAACTTAAAATACCATAAGGCAGACACAACGAGATGACACGGCCCAGTTACGGATGTCCCATGGGCGTTTGCACTCGCAGTCTGGTTGGCGTTTCCTCTCCAGCAGGCCTCGAGGTGCAGTCTGCTCTCTTCACTTCCACCGGCTGCTCCTGTGCCCAGATCCTAGGGTATGCTTTGTGGCAGGGTCTGCCTCCCAGCTCACCCATTACACCAGTCTGTGAAACAAGTTCACAATCCACCTTTCCGGTGAAAGTGTTTTTATTGTTATACCAAGATATAATCAAAGAAACTACAGAGCATGTCATCCTAAAAGTATTAGTAGTTTTAGTATCTTTTTCTTGTTTGAAATGTCTGTGTACAAAACCTAACAATAAGGAACTATATAAAAAGAAAAATGAAAGATGCCTCCCTCCTAGATTCTATTCCCAGAGATAACTATGCATAGGAGATTGTTTTGATACAGAGATATAAATAAAGATATAGAAATTTCTCTATAGGTTGATAGGCAGACAAATATATATTTATATCACAAATAGATGTACAGGCCTAATATGTAGACTGCATTCTTTTCACTAGCACCTGGATTTCATTCCAATTAGACATTGTAAATTCCCACGAATACAGCTAACTGAATTATCCCAAAAGGTCCTCTGCCATTCCAAATACAGAAATTCTAGATAAAATATAACAAAATAAAACAGTATCAGATAAGTTCAACAAGAAAGAAACTGAAGGCTTCATGTGGCAGAAATAAAGAAGAAAAAATCTAGAGTAAAGTCACTAGAACCTACAAAATTCTAGGATTGAAAGGCCTTTGGACAAGCAGGAGGATTTATGCAAAAAAAAGATGAAATCTGTGGTTCATTAAATTGGGGAGCTGGAATGAGCCTTGTGAATAAGCCTGGGAATTCTAAAGAAGTATGTGATCAGAAAGTGTGAAACACTGTCCCCATTCAGCCAGAGAAGTGGCAAGGAAATTTGTCCTTCACTCATAACCCTGGTTAGAAGAGAAAACATTATGCTTTTCTTTGATGCCACAGGGAGATATAAAGTCCCAATTTATATTGCCCAAGTGTTGAAAGCCTGAGCTGAAAAATTAACATGAAAACTAAACTGTAACTGGTAAACCCCCATAGCCCTAACAGAGGCAAATGAAAATACACTTAGTATGAGTGTTTCCATAGTCCAGGACAAATGGTCTCACTCCTTACCACATAAAACCACATAAAAAAATAAACTATTATAAACACAAAAAAGTAGGAGAATTAGAAGCCCCAAAACTGGAGATGATAAACTTGAGAGACATAAATAAATTTTTAAAAATGCTTGAAGAGATTTAAAATAATCAGAAACAATGGAGGAAAAATAATAAGAATGGGGAGCTATAACAAGTTGTAGAAAAACTTGAACACCTACTCAAAGCTGGTAGGAGGGTAAATTGGAAAAATAACTTTGGAGATCAAACCTCCCTGGCCCCTGCTCACTATATGCCTGCCATGGCCCCAGATATTAAGACAAATGAAAATGGCCCAAGCAGGGACCACACGGCCACTTGTTGAGAACAATTACCCAAATTCTTGAGAAATTCAAGAATTCACACAAGTGTAACAAAGAGACAAACGAGAAAAATTTAGTAAAATCGGGTCACCTTGGATATACATACATACCTATGACTTAGAAATGTCATTCTCAGGTGTGTACCCTAAACTCCAGCACAGGTACCCAAGGAGACAGGACAGAGATATTCACAGCAGCACTGAGGGTAACAGTGAAAATATAGAAACTAATAGAGAAACTGATAAATACATTTTTAACATTTTCATATTTCATATCAGCTTAACTGAATGAACTAGATCTACTTGTAGGAAAATGGATAAATTTACAAAAATTACAACTAACTGAAGAGAAAGCAGAATTATGTGTACAATTTGATACCATACATGTAAATTTAAAAAATAAGGACATTAAAATAGTCACCTTCCTGTAAATATTAAACCGCAGAAGAAAAGAATGAAAATCAACTTAACTAAGCTGGCTACTTCTAGTTTGGGAGGGAGCAAACTGGAATGATGGGGAAAGGGGGCTTAGCTGTATCTTTGCAGTTTTGCTTCTTAAAAAGACTTAGAAGAAATATGACAAAATGTTAACATTTGTTAAATCTCTAATGATGAGTACATTGGATATTTTGATTACTTTAATTTTCTGTATGTTTCAAATTTTTCATTATTATACTTTCTTTTAAAGAATATTTGACAGAGAGATTAAGACACATGGAGGATGGAATGAGGTCAACAGAAAAATCTTAGGAATTACTAAAACAAAAGGGTAAAGTATGTGTATAAAAATCACAAACTGACAAGAGGCTTATCATCAACAATAAGCAATTCCAGAAGAAAATGGATTAAGGTCTTCAAATGCTGATGAGAAGTGAATGTCATTCCAGAAGTCAACTCCTAAATTAACTACATGATCATGTCATAATGAGAAACACTCAGGGAAAGAACAATTAAAGGATCTTCTTCAGAAAGAAGGAAGTCAAATCCAGAAGGAAGGTGTGGAATGCAAGGAGCAAAGATGAGCAAATATATTGGAAAATACATTGGTAACAATATGGTAACAAAAATATGGAATACGGAATATGGAGGTAGGAAATTAATAGGGTAAGATTATTTTAAAATCTTAGTCTTGCTAAGGAGAAGAATAAAGATGCTGATTACACTTAGACTTTGTTAAGACAAAAATGCATATTTACAATTTTAAAGAATGTAAACAGAATGCATGAATCCCACTAGAGTAGAGGGAAAAATGAAAAGAATGGTGGAGCAAACACATCATACTTAACTATGCATCAAGTGCCACTATACATACTTTTATTCTTTTAATTCCTTACAACAGTCCTCTGAGCTGGTTATGCTTGTTATCCCCATTCTGCAGTTAAGGAAACTGCAGGGAAGAGTTGCTGATTAACTGGCCCGAGGTTACACAATTCCTAAGTGGTGGAGTTGGGAGACAAAACCTGAGATTCTGTCTCCAAAGATCATTCTATTCACCATACCATGTACTTCTTTTGGATTGCTCAATAAAACTCAACAATCCAATAGAAATTAGTGAAGGAGGGGAGAAAGTAGCAAAACAAAAACTACCAAAAAAAAAACAACAAAAAACAACTCAAACAAGATAGCAAACAGAAAACACAAAACAAGATAGCAGAAATAAATCCAAATATTCCCATATCGATAATAAATGTAAACAGAGTAAACCCTCCAGTTCAAGCACTAGACTCTGAGGTTGATTTTTCTGTTTTTATATCCAACAGTCAGCTATAGTATTTTGATGAGAGACAAAACTAAAATAATATGACATAGAAATACCTGTCATAAAGGGATAAGAACACATGAGTAACCAAAAGAAATCTGCTACAGTAATGTTCATGTGAAAGAGCTTTTTCAAATCAAAAATTCTTATTAGGGATAAATACACTACATTACATAGTGAAAAACGGGATAATTCACCAGGAAAACATACCATGAACCTAAGTCACTTAACAGCTTGTTTCAATAAATGAAGCAAATATTGACAAACTTACAAAGGAAAAATAAAAAATGTATTAGTTAGAGACAGTTAATATCACCCTCAAAAATATGGATTAAGTCAACAGTAATTAATAAGTGCATAGAAAATTTAAATAACATAATTTCTACAGACTTGACCAAAAGAAAGTATACATAACAATTAAAAAACCTGAGACAGTAGAACTAAAAGAACATTCAAAAACCTAACCGAAATGTCAAACGGTTCAAGTACTTCAGGGAGAAATATAGGAATATGTTGTAAAAGAACATATGTATATTGTGTTTTCAATATAAATTGCTATTTGTGAAGAATTTTACAACAAAGGTCTATATGATTTTAATCATAATCTGTTGTAAAATGGGAATCTATGTAATTCATTTATGTTTTTAGTAAATGTGCTGATGGCATGATCTTGTAGGAGTAAAATGCTAAGTAATTCACTTCAAAACTACTACAAATAATAAGTTCAACAAGTTGGCAGAATAAAAGACCAATATACAAAAATCAATTGTAGTCTATAGAAAATCAATCAAGAATTTTTTTTTTAAACCCTCAGCTAACATATCATACTTAATGGTGGAAGACTGAATATATTCCCCCTAAGATAAGGAACAACACAAAGATTTTAAAGATGTCTTCTATTCAACACATTTTAATGGAGATTCTAACCAGGGAAGTTAGCCAAGAAAAAGATATCAAAGTCAAACAATTTGGAAAGAAATTGGTAAAACTATCTCTATTTGCAGATGGCATTGATTTTGCATGGAGAAAATCCCAAGAAATCTACTCAAACACTAATACAACTAACAAATTAGCTTATCAAGTTTGTAGAATACAGGATCAATATACAGAAATCAACTGTATTCTACCAATGACAAATCCGAAAATGAAATTAAGAAAAAGAATAAACTATTTAAGAACAAATTTAATGAAAGAAGTACTCTGAATATTTAAATATCTAAACAGACATCCCGTGTCCCTGGGTCGGAAGACTCAATATTGTTAAGATGGCAATATTCCTTAAATTGATTTACAGATTCAATACAATCCCTATCAAAATCCCAGGAGGCTTTTTTGCAGAAACTGAAAAGATGACCCTAAAATTCATATGGAAATGCAAGTGACCCAAAATAGAAAAAATAAATTTGAAAAAGAACTGAGGTAGAGGACTCACATATCCTGATTTCATCAATATTACAAAGTTAGAATAACCAAGACACTGGTACTGGCATAAAGATAGATATATAGATCAATGTAATAAAGTTTATAGTCCAGAAATAAAGCAAATGCTTTTAGGGTCAACTGATTTTTGACAAGAGTGCCCTGACAATTCAATGGGGAAAAATGAGTCTTTTTCAACAAATGGTGTTTGAACAGCTATATACCATTGTGATTCAGAGACCTAAACTGAAGAGTTAAAATGATAAAACTTCTAGAAGAAAGGAGTAAATCTTCATGACATTGGGTTAGGCCATGTTTTCTTAGATACAACACTAAAAGCACATGACACAATAAATAAAGGAATAGGATTACATTTTTAAAAATGGACTTCTAGGGATACCATCAAGAAAGTGAAAAAACAACACAAAGAATGGAGAAAATTTTTGCAAATATATATATATATATACTCAATAATAAAAAGACCAAAAACTAATTTAAAAATGGGCAGAATATCTGAATAGATACATCTCAGAAGAAGATAAACAAATAACCAAAAAGCATTTGAAAAGATGCTTAACATGATTAGACATCAGGGAAATGCAAATCAAAACCACAATAAAGTTACAACTTCCCACCCACCAGGATGGTTATAATCTAAAAGACAATAACATGTTGGTAAGGATATGAAGTAATTGGAATCCTCATACTTACTGCTTGGAACTAACTATGGTGCAGATGTTTTGGAAAACAGTTTAGCCATTCCTCAAATTTTAAACATGAAATTTCCATGTGGCCCAGGAATTACACTCTTGAGTATATATCCAAGGAAAATGAAAGCATATATCCACATAAAATCTTGTACAAATGTTCATAGAAGCATCATTCAAAATAACCAAATGTGGAAACAATCCAAATGTCCATCAACTAATGAATGGCTAAACAAAATGTGGTATAGCTATACAATGGAATATTATTAGGCAAGAAAAAGGAATGAAGTACTGATACATGCTACAATATGGCTGAAATTTTTTAAAAAATTACATTAAGTGAAAAGACCAGTGGCGAAAGACAATACATCAAATGATTCCATTTATACGAAATGTCCAGAATAGGCAAATCTTAAGAGGCAGAAAATAGACTAGCGATTTCCTAGACCTAGGGGATGGGAGGGTGGAAGAAGATGGAGAGTGATTGTTAATGTGGTGTCCTTTGGAATAATGAAAATATTTTAAACTTAGAATGCAGAATGGTTGCACAACTCTGGAAATAGGGTGAAAACCATTGCATTGTGCATTTTAAATGTGTGAATTTCATGGCATGTCTATTATATCTCAAACGATGCTATTTTAAAAAGAAAATGAGCAAATTCATGTTATGGTACTAGACATTTTCCATCAATAAAGACTTTTTCAGGTCAAATTCCCACATCTTTAGCCCTTTATATCATAAACAAATTTTGAGAAAAGAAAATTTCAGTATATCAAATAAATTAGAGTATGGCTAGCACACTGGAAGAGTGTATTTACTATGAAGACTAAGAAATTTAAGATCAAAGATTAGATTCTGCTTATTGAAGTACTTTTCTGAAATATAAATGAAATTTCTGTTTCTGCTTAGAATTATTCAAACCCCATGATTGTAATAGGCACAAATTTTTGGAAAACTTATCAGAGATCAGGGTTATGAAGAATTACCATAGCAAGTGCCCATATGATTGCCATGAATTACTTTTCATACCTTAATCAAATTATGCCTTTTACATGAAATTTAATCATTTCATTTCAGAAAAAGATAACCAATATTGAGTTCCATTTTGACTCCTGGAATATTCTCATAATGTAACATTATGCAGCCATTGAACTTTTATAAAATGTTAAAAAAATGCTATTTTATTTTACTGAAGTAAAATTTAAAGTGAAATGCAAAGGTATTTTAAAATAGAGTTTTGATAAATATATGCATTCATGTAATCAACACCCTAATCAAGATATAAAATATTTCTATAACCCCAGATAATTTCTTCATATCTAGTTTATCACCATAAATTAGTTTTACTGGTTCTTGAAATTCTTATGATTATTATGGTATGCAATCATTTGTGTCTGGTTTCTATAGTTCAGCATATTTCTGGGATTCATCCATATTGTTACAGGCATCAATATTTAATTAATTTTTTATTATAGAGTAGTATTCTACTGTACAAATATACAATTTATTTATTCATTCCCCTGGTGATGGACATTTGAATTGTTTCATGTTTGGGTTATTTTGAATAAAAATGCTTTCTTATATGTATTGGAGTTCTCAGGGAAAGAGAACAAACAGGAGATTATATATACATAAATATATACGTACACATAAATATATGTATTATATATTATATAAATATTAAGAGATTTCCTGTATGTATTGGCTTATGCAATTGTGGGGATTCCATGGGACAGACCACCAGCTTTGAACCCCAGTGAAGGTTTCTGAAGAATTCCCAGGAGAAACTGGCTGGCTGAAGTAGAGATGGAAATTCTTCCATCTGATTGCCAAAATCATCAGTTCTCCCTTTAAGTCCTTCAAGTGACTGGAAAAGTCTTCTCTCATTGCTGAAGCCAATCTCCATAATTGATTGTAGATGTATACTCTGCCATAGATGCAATCATCTTATTGAAGATTTACATCCACAAAATATCCTCACAGTAACAATCAGGCCAGTGCTTGCTTGACCAAACAACTGGACACCATAGCCTAGCCAAGTTGACACATGAACTTAACCATCACATTATTCAAACCTATTTGTGGACAGAATGTTTTATTTCCCTTGGGAAAATATGTAGAAGTGGAACTGGTGCGCCACACAGCAGGTATATATTGGACTTTATAAGGAAATGCCAAACCTTTTTCCAGAATGATTGTACAGTTTTGCATTCCCATTAGCAATATTTGAGAATTCCAGCTGCCCCAAATCCTTAAAAACATTTGGTGTTTAATATTAGCCCTTCCAGTTGGTGTGAAATGTTATCCCAATATGGTTTAATTTGCATTTCCCTGATGGTTAAAGATGTTGAATGCCTTTTCATGTGTTTTTTAGACATTTATCTTCTGTTGTGAAGTAGTATGTTGAAGTCTTTTGACCATTTTTATTAGGTTGTCTTTTTTATTGATTTGCAGTTCTGTATACATTCAAAACACAAGTCCTTTGTAAGTTATATTGCATATATTTTATCCTGTCAGTGGCTTGCCTTTACATTTACTTTTTAATTTCTTTTAATTTTCTGATGCACCCAAGTTTGTAACTTGTGGGGTCCAGTTTATCAACGTTTTCTTTTAGTCTTAGCTTTTTTTTGTTATTGCTAAGAAATCTCTGCCTACCCCAACATTGAGAATATATCCTATATTCTTGTCTATAAGTTTTATAGTCTTTGTTTTTATATTTAGGTCAATAATTTAAATGAAAATAATTTTTGCTATGGTATGAAGTAGGGAGTTGCTGCAATCAGCTTACAATAGGTTGGCTCAAAGGGAAGGCAACACAGACTTTACGAAATAAAGGGACAGAGAGAAAGACACAAGAGAGGAGATAAAGCTGGGACCAGGGGACTCGCAGCTTCTGGAACTGAGAGCGCCTCAACCCTGGTTTCCACATCGTATTTATTTAGGAATTAACAAGCAGCTGTTTGCTATCTGAACTGCAACGTCATCTACAATAACAGGGAACAACTGCAACATCTACAAAAAAACAGGTGGAACACTTACAATAAGGCTAAACTCTTTTTCCCACAGGGAGTAAAAGTTCATTCTTTTTCTTTACATTTACCCAGTTGCTCCAGTACCAGTTGTTGAAACAATTTTCCTTTTTGCATCAAATGGCTTTGGTGCCTTTGGTGAAAACTACTTGGCCACATAAATGTAGACTTATTTCTGAACTAATCTGTTATATTGATCTATTTGTCTATCCTCGTGTCAATACTCACATTGTCTTTATTATTGTAGTTTTATGGTAATTCCTGAAATCAGATACTGTAATTCCACCAGTATAGGGTTTTTTTCCCAGATGATTTTGGTCATTTGTCATTATCTGCATGTAAATTTTTAAATTAGCCTATCAACTTTTTTTTAAAAAAAAGCTCATTAGGAATCTGATTGACATTGTTTTGAGTCAAAGTGATTTCAACTGATAATATTTTGTTAAGAAAATATGAACTATGTCAGTAAGGAATATTCATCTGCAATTTTCTCTTCTTGTAAAGACTGTCCAGTTTCGGTAACAGAAATATGGTGGTTTCATAAAAAACTGAAGTGTTCCTTCTCTGTTTTCTAAGAGTTTATTAAGTTTGGTATTATTTATTCTCTACATATTTGACAGGATTCACTAATGAAACCATGTGAACCTGAAGTCTTCTTTTTTGGGAACAATTTTGCTTATAAATTCTTTTTTTTTACAAACAAAGGATCTTCAGATGTACTATTCTTTTCCTTCTTTTATTTTATTTTTTTACTATTTCTTCTTGTTTTATTTCTGTATGATATTTTTGTCAGAATTTTTTCCCATCATATATAAGTTCTCAAATTTGGGGGCATAAATTTTTTTTGCAAGATCTACAGTGAATTCTGGCCATGTCTTCCATTTCAAATATTGGTAATTTATGTTTCCTTTTCTTTTTCTTTGTCAGTTTTACTAGAAATTTATTAGTTTTGGTATTCTAATATTTTCTATGTTTTCTATTTCATTGAATTCTCTTATTTGTATTATTTTCACCCTTCCATTTACTTGGATTCAATTTGCATTTCTTTTCCAGCTTAAGATAGAAACTAACGTCACAGATTTTTAAAAATTTTCTTTTTTAATGCTATGAATTTGTCTCTAGGACTGCTGTGACTTAATCCCCAATTTTTTATATATTGTATTTTCATTTCACTTATTTTGAATTATTTTCTAGTTGTAACATTTTGTATTGCACCACAGATTATTGAAGCTCTGTTTTACTTTAAAAAAAAATCTCTGCTCTTCAGTTTGAATAATTTCTGTTGCCCTACCTTCAAATTTACTCACCCTTTCTTCTGCAGTGTTCAGTTCACTTTTAGTTTTAACTAGTGGTTTTTGTTTTTATATTTCAGATATTGTACTTTAGAGTTACAGAATTTCCTTTGGTTCTTTTTATAGTTTCAATTTGTCTGCTGATTTTCCATTTATTTACTGCTGTTCTTTCCTTTAAGCCCTTGAAAATATTTAAGGTAAGTTTACTTTTTAGAAGTGTGCCTGATGATTCCAATGTCAGAATATATTGGAGTCTGTTTATACTGGTTGCTTTTTGGTCTTGATTTTGGGCCACATTTTCCTTCTTAGCAAAACTAGTAATTTTTTATTGTATGCTGGACCTTGTGGATGATACTTTGTTAGATTGCTGGATTATTTTTTCATGTCTAAAGGATAAGTTCTGTTCCGTCAGGAAATAAAATTATTAGTAAGTCATCTTCAGCATCTTAGATGCGGTTTTATGCTTTGTTAAGCTAAGGCTATTGCAACTTTGCTCTCATTCTTAGGAGTGACCCTCAACCCAGGGTGTGGTCATTATTCCTAATGGGTGACCTTTTCAAGGCTGACTGTCTGAGGAGCTCGGGGAGTTCTATTCTTTCCAGCTTGAATGGTACTCTGACATATTCCAGCCCTGTCTGGCCTGTTTCTCTATTCAGCTCTCAGCCATGTTAAAACCTCTCTCTCTTAGGTATTGGGTAGTCTTGCCCTGTGCAAGAGCAGTCTACTTCTCAGGCAAGGATCCAAATGGAACATACCTTTATACTACTGTCTACTCTGTTTTCTCAGCTTCTTTCTCTTGGTACACTGTCAAACAAATCCCAGCCACCTGAGCATCCCCAAACTCCAACCTTTCATCATTGGGTGAGACCACCACTCTTCACCTCCATTTGTGCTCCACCTCCATGCAAGGTGGCCAGGCAAATGTCACCAGGTAGAAAACCAGAGTGAAGCCAGGGCTCAACCTGTTCCCATTCTCTCAAAGATCATAGGCCTGTGCTACATTTTGTCCAATGGCTGAAAATTTGACCTCATATATTTTGTTCAGTTTTATAATTATTTAATGTGGAGGGATAATGCCCATATCAGCTATCCAATTAATAACTAGAAGCAGAAGCCCCTAATGTTAAATTTTAAAACTCTCTCTTTTCTATGAAAACTGCATAAATACTGATTAAATATATACATATTCATATAAATGTACATTTTAATGTATATTTATAGCATAGTATTAATTGCTCCATCCAGGAATCAAACTTGAGTATTAACTATGTAATCTTGGTAAGATTTGTTTTGCAATCCTTTTCAGTGGTGTGCGGGTATTTTTCACCCTATGGTATCTTTGTGATTAAGTTATATGTTTAGAGCACTTAGCACCATGCATTGCATATTATAAATGCCTATAAACGTAAATGTTATTCTATGTGCATTAAATATCTAGAAAGAACATCACTAAAACACCAAGAACAGTTATTTCTGGGTAATTTTATTCATTTTTATCTTCTGCACGTCCATATTTTATATAGTCAATATTTGAATAAAAACAAATATTGTTTTGTTATTTGACTTCAAGATTATTTGAAATAAAAGTCCCTAAAATTAGCCTATAATGACTTATAAGTGCTAATAGTAAGAATCATTCTTTGTTCAAATTTCTAAAATTTATTGCTTATAAGGAAGGTATATAAAAAATAAAATCATGTTGACTGTACGCATATTTGAACATTCAGTAATAGAGGGATCTAAGAACGCTAAGATCCTGAAGCCATAATAAAAAAAGTAATGATCACAAATTGTTGGTTTTGTTATTTTTTTTTACTTTTGTTTTTGTACTGAAAAGTTATTAAAACCTGTGATTATGAGAAAAAGCCATGACATAATTTATAAAATAAATCTAAGAAAGTATATATTATGTTGGCATTTTCTTTTTCGGTTAAGAAAGAAAGTGTGTTTTAAACTAACAATGATAGCATTTCTAAAGGAGCCATGTTTATTTCTTGGAGGAAAAAGGATAATCTGATCTTTATTGTAAAAGGAATGTTGCTTTTGTGATTACTTTTTAAAATGTAATGTTCTTAAATATTTTCCTTTTCTGTTAAAAGTGTTTGTGAAGGAAAATAATTCCTCTCACAGTATCTCATTTCTTTATCAAAATAGAGTTACTTGGAGCTTATTTGGCCCTTTTCTACTGTGTTTCTACTATATATGAACAGAAATATATTTCCTACCTTAAACTACTTTTTATAAAAACAGGTCCTTAACCACCAAGATGTTATGAATCAGGTGGTATCAAAAAATTTATAATGCTATTTGAGAAAGTTTCAGATCATAAACGTCAAAAGTCCATAAAAAAAAGACAAGAACATCAGATTGTAATCTGGAAAAAAATGAAAAGTTTCCCACTTTTCCTCTTTTGATATTTTTGCTTATCTTATTGGATGTGGGCTCTACAAATTGTTAGAGTATAAAAGAATGCATCGTTGGGAAGCAGACTTGGCCCCGTGGATAGGGCGTCCGTCTACCACATGGGAGGTCTGCGGTTCAAACCCCGGGCCTCCTTGACCCGTGTGGAGTTGGCCCATGCACAGTGCTGATGCACGCAAGGAGTGCCCTGCCACACAGGGGTGTCCCCCGCGTAGGGGAGCCCCACGTGCAAGGAGTGCGCGCCGTAAGGAGAGCCGCCCAGCGCGAAAGAAAGTGCAGCCTGCCCAGGAATGGTGCCGCACACACAGAGAACTGACACAACAAGATGATACAGCCAAAAGAAACACAGATTCCTGTGCCGCTGACAACAACAGAAGCAGACAAAGAAGACACAGCAAATAGACACTGAGAACAGACAATTGGGGTCGGGGGGAGAGAAATAAATAAATAAATCTTTAAAAAAAAAAAATTAAAAAATAGAATGCATTGTATTAATAACATGAAAAAGTGTATAGCCTGGACAAGCTCTGGAAAATGTTTGTTTCTTTGAGCTCGTCCTGGAATGTTGAATATCCTATCCCCATTCACAATTGGGACTCATGGGGTCTTTTATTTTCTAGGACCTACAAGCCAAATACCATCTGCTGCATGATACAGAAGTCATGGAGGCAGGTAATCTAGTAACAAAATCAAATACATAAAAGAAAAACTTAAATACATGTTTTTAGCTTTAGATACTTTTTAAGTTTTGAATATTTCAAATTGGTGAAAATAACTTGTTTAATTGCATTTTTAGAAAAAACTGAACATGATAATGCTCTGTTATAATGGAGGTACTGATTTTACATAGGAAAAAAGGCCGAGACGCTTTCTAATGGACCAGGGAAAAATTAGGTTCACATGATATGATCTTTTGAGAAAGTTGTTTGTGATCCTCAAAAGAAAGGAAGAAGTTAGAAGTAGGGCTTAAATATTAAGAAGAAAGTAATTGTTGAAATCACCTCTAAATATGTGGCATATAGCTAGATGAACATTTATTATAAATGACTAAACATCTGAACCCCTAAGACTCAATTATTATGGTTTTCCTTTCTTACACGTACTAAATGTCATGGGCTAGATGAGACAGGAGGTGCACTGGTATAAAATGATATGAATTTGAGTAATAAAAATTTTTTTCTATCTCTAAATATACTGAGTATTTTACATGCATTTAATATTTTTCAAAACCCTATATAACATAGATATTGTTATAATTCCCATTTAACTGAAAATGGATCTGATATTTGATGGAAGTAAGTTACTGTTACCAAATCATAGAACTAATAAGGGGCAGTAGTAAAACTTGAAACTAGAACTATCTGAATACAAAGCTTATCATTATAATATTTCTACTCCTATGCTGTAATATCTTCCATAAAATTAATTTCATAAGATTAATTTAAATTTTGTTTTACCATACTGCTAATAATCTACATTAAATTATTGGAACACAGAGTCCTAAAGCAATTGTTAGTAATTAAAAAGTAAATATGAAAAAGTACATTTTAATGAAATGAAATTTTACTTCACATAAAATTTTACAAAGATTATACTGTAATGCAAGCAAATTCATCCTATAGTAACATAAGGCAACCAGTAATCTTCTGCAAAAAAAATAAACTACAAGATTTGAAAAATAAAATAGATGTAATTTACCTGTTAAAATATTGACAAAATGTTTTTCCCATCATGTTATTTAGTAATCTTCCATTTAAATGTTTTAGAGCTATTTTAAATATATATATTATTACTGTTAAAGAGATTTTCTCAATGAAATTAGTGAAGATAAAGACAACTGGAAATGTAAATGACAATATTTTTATTCTAAATAAATCCATACATGGGACCAGTTAAAAAATTTGGAATTTTGAAAAATGTGTTTATAAAATGCCTTTAAATAAATCTGAATAAATATTGCTTTATGTCACAAAAGTATTGTTTTTCAGATATTGAAAATAATAGGCACATTTTGTGACCACTCTTCTGTAATGTGTATTCAATATTTAACTTCAATCATTGTAAGGTTTCTATCTAGAGATGATTAAATGATTTGTCAGTGATATTGTGATATATAGAAATCTAAATAGATTACAAGATTTAAATAATTCATGAGTTTTAATCTCTTTATGTTTTTTATGTTACAATGAAAATAGTTATTGAATTAATCAGACTTCTTTGCATGTTTTAACCAAGAAAATAAAATAAAGTCATGATTTTACAGCCACTTGCAAATGGTTCTTACATAGAACACAAAATTAATGGACTCAAATTATATGAAAATCATTACCACAGCTAAACCAATCATTTTGACATGTAATAATACCACTTTATTTAGTATTTGAAATGGGAAAGTTTATTTCAAAAGGAGCAAAACCCAATAATATTTAACACTGGTTTTCAATTTGGTTGTGATTTGTTTATACAATGAATTAATGTAGAACCATCAAAAATATACTGTTTCAAATATTTTCATATTTATCGATGTAATTTGAAAGTTTCTGAAGCTTGCAGATTTTCGACACTTTTATGACTTTATTTATACAAAAACATGTAAACATATAGTACATATTTCTACTTTTTCTATAGCTCCTCCTTGTCTCTCCTTCCCTGCCCTCACTCCAACTTTTGCTAGCAGAAATTCAATTGTAAGCACAAAACATGTTTTTTCTCTTCTAAAAATTATGCATTTATACGGAAGAAAATTAAAGACAGCATAATAATTTGTTCTCAGCCCTTAACCACATAAATGTCTGCTCAAGCTTTAATATAATGATACTGCTTTGCACTGATACATCAAATATTTTACCTTTCAAATACATTTGTAGCTTTATCTCTTCTCTCGCTTCATATACCTTAGATTTTATTCCACTGTGAGAAGCAACTATTCTTTCTGTTAGGTAATATCCCAAAGCTTAAGAAAGCTTGCTTTTTCTTTGCATATAACTATGCAAATAGATATTAAAGAGTAAAACCCTCAGCTTCAGCAGCCAAAGATACAGGGGATATAAATTTATTTGTAAGAAAAGCTTTGCATATAAATTCTAGTATCTTTTTCCCAACATTCCTGTTAGGTATAACTTGAATGAAAAAATTGATTAAAAGCACTGTCTTAGATTATCCCATTTTCATCCCCACAACATCCCTGTGGGGTAGGAAGATCAGATATGGTTACTAGCATTTTACAATTAATTCCTTGGGGTGTAGGTGACAAAACCAGCAAGAGGCAGCATGAGGACCAGAATTGAGTCTTAGATTTTTAGCAAGTACTTTTGCTGTACATCACATATATACACAACATTGCAATGTGGCTCACATCCTCTAAAGAAAGAATAATGGCTTTCCAAGTACTCAGAGAAAACCTAAATGTGAAAAAGCGTATCTATGTTACTGGCATGTGCCAAGCAATTTGTAGCATATTCAATGTGATATACATGTATTAAACAATCCTACCCACAAATATATTTGAGCGACTGCTCAAATAAAGGTATTTTCACACAGGTATACAATTGACATGGAGATAGTCAATAATTTGCTTGTGGGTTTAGATTTATTTTCAAACTATTGTTTTTTTTTCCTGCTATATCATCTACTTTTACCAATGGAAAACAATTTGTAAAGGAGAGAAGAAAAGCAGCATTTCCTATTAAACACCAAAAAGTAATAAGTAGGATGATTTATATATTTTGATGACATGCAGGAATTTGTTTATTTGAAAGGTAATCTCTGCATGTGAACATGGCTATCAATTGCAAATGTTCCAATATTTTGTTGAAAAAAAGCAAAAATGAAAAATGAGAATGAAACACAAACACAATTCCAAATATGTAACAAGTCTAGAAGTCAGTGAAGGGGGCTATGAGTCATATTTAATAAAACCAAAGTTAGAATCCTAAATAGAAGCATAGTGTGGTAACATAAGAAAATACAATTTGCAATAAACCATGTTCTCAGGTCTATGCTAGAATCATCCATGACCCATGATTTTTACTCTAAGCGGTTCAATTTTCAAGTGCTGCTATAAAATACAGTATCAGGATAGAAGATGAAGAAAATAAGGTGATAATCTGCATTAGCCAAAGCTTTTTAGTAACTCTTCCTTAGTAAGTAGATTAAAGTAGTCTTAGTTACCAGCGAGTAGTTTTGTGAAGACACTTCAAAAAAGCTTGGTTAACTCACAAACCTCTATTCCACATTCTTTGGTTGTAAACATTTGACTTTCTAGTATTTTATTCCTCTTTTTTCAAGTTACACTGTATTAAACAAAAAAATTCACTGACTACACCTACTAAAGTAATGTTTCTCATGCCTCTTGCCCACACCACTTGCAACAGGAGCCCTGATAGGGTGGGGCTGCACCTATTAAAAATATTGATTCATGGGCTATACCAAATCTAACGAATCAAAATTTGGGGACAGGAGCACTCAAATCTGCATTTAAACAAGTGCCCAGATGATTCTTAAGCAAACCAAATCTTGAAAATCACCCTCCAAGAAATATTCCTGTATTTGTTCAAATTCGAATTCCTAAGGAATGTGCACGTTTTCACTTTGTAAGTGATAGATACACATTTAAGAAATTAATAAACCTACGAATGAATTAATGGACTAATGGAGAGCTGAAACAAGACACAAATTGTTCGGTTCTATTAATATATAGAGGCCAGCGTTGACTATACCTTTCTCTCAAAGCCCAAGGAGGTGAAGGTAGATAGAAAAGATAAGACACAATGTTCCTCCTGCTGTCCATTAATATGTACTAGTACTTTTCACATAGCAAGTACATGATATTTGCTGAATCAAAGAATGTATTTGAAAGGGTTTTCTCAAATATTATCACTGTATTCTGGTGAGACACTGCATTTGTGCAGGGATTGAAGGCACTGAAATGAGCTGAAGTTAGAATGCAGAAAAATAGGAGGAAACTGGTAACATGAAAAACTGTATAGCAGGGCCATTTCATAGAACTGTTACCATCAAGCACGTGGCTTAACAGGAGGAAATATTTTTTAGCATATGAAAGACAGTTTTAAGCATCTATATGAGATCTTAGTTTTTCAATGTTACTAACTGACGTAATGAATATTTTACAAATACATGCACAGATTCTCTATAAGGATTGGTTAACTGTGGTCATCAATTGCCAGTATAATGACTGAAATATAAAAGAATATTTTATACTGTAAGAGCAACTTGGATTGAGGTGATTCGGCTGATATTTTCTTCAGTATCTTCTGGATAAAGAGCATCTACTTTGGAGATGCTTAAAACTATTATATCTAAAAATCCCACAAATTTGGATGTTTTAATGTAAAGTATGTACTAATTACATGTTTTCACCTCTGAAATGTCTTAAATCCATAGTAAGTTATATTGCATTATGCCAAATAAACTTATGGGTAGCGTTTAAAGCAATCTTATGGAGAATATTTAAACTAAACAGATGCTGTAATGTATTTTCATGGTCCAAAACACCTAAAAAATCCACAAATATATAATTAAACTGTGATGCATTAAATATTAGTCTGTATTGAGAATGCTAGATTTCTTAATAAACAAACAAGGATCAATAGTTTTATTAACTTCTACTAGTTCAAGAAGTCTTTTCTTCTCCCTTCAAACCAACTAATTTTACTGAGGAATAATCCTTTGTTAGTTTTATCACTAATAATTATACCTTATATGTATTTATCACTTCACAAATTTACAGGGTGCTTCTCAGGCATAATAAATAAAATTTTTCGCCAATTGTATCTTGGCTTAGATAACAATGACAAGTTAAACCCTTAAAAACATTTCAACTACAGCAAATTTATTCTAAGAAACATGGATTCAAAAGATATTTAAATAGCAGATGTCTCTTTTGTACCTTACAATGTTTATATGCATTGAAATTTCATTTCACCTAATTTTTCAAGAACATAGCATTTATATTTTCTTCTAATAGACAAAATTTTATAAGCTTCTCTGGAATCACTTTCAAAAATATTCGTGTCTTAAAATTTCATCCATTGATTAATATAGGACTTGAAATCCAATAGAATATCAGTAGAGACATACATAGCTACTGAAAATGTCAGGTCTTAAAATTGAATAACCTAATAACCATTTTATTTTATATCCACATTTTGCCTATTCATCTATTACAACATTATGACTGAAAAATAACTCTTGTATTAATTGAAATTATTCATGTATAGGTTTGCTTTCATGTAGTTTATATTACAAGTAATAAACTTAAATACACTAGTTACCTTTGAAGAAAATTCTGAGCCTATACAATTAAATGATGTTCATGGATAGGAATATTTAGACCTTAAAGACAAATATATTCCACATCCAATAACTTTTTATATTATTTAATTGATGAGTTTTCTGGGAAAATAACCTTGGTAAAAATTTCTGCCATATGACTTTTCTTCACTGAGTCAACTAAGCAACATGGCAAGTTACATATGGTACCATTTTAGGGGTCAGTCCACTGGAGTTGGAACATTCTATGTTATCACAGGGAAATCTCAGGACCTAGGAATCAGCATTATTCTACCACCACCTGCCTGTGCTGAGATATATAAACTTACATGGAGAAAGTCCAAAGTCTGACCTATCCCTTTTCCTTAAACTGGCTCAGACCACAAACTAAAATATCCAAATGCGAAAGTAATCAGTGGGGACCAGGTATTAACTGCTCAAACCCCAATCTTCTGGTCTTCAGCATGGGAGACTAGAAACTTCAGAGCACAGCAGCTGAGTATGGGGAAAACAAGCACTAAGTCGACACCTGAGTCTTCTCAAAGAATCCCTTGACCTCACTGGAGTTACATGGCTTCCTCCATGCCATCTAGGGATTTTTGGGGCTATCAGGTTCTCTCCCAGAATGATTCTTGAAGAAATGTCTGAATTTCTTCAAAAGATTCTCTTTACAATACAGAGACAGTGCCATCATGTGGACACCAGCTGTCCTTAAGCTGTCATCTATAGGGAAGGAGAACGAGGGGAGGATATTGGCACAACCCAGTGTTAGCTTTGCACCAAAATAGCCAACACTGATATTAAATAGGCAATATCCTGGCCCTTCCATTGACATTCACTGCTCAAGGTTTTCCCCATGAAGTTTAAAGGACCAAAACAGAAGAAAAATTTGTAGGCATAGCCATGGAGCACAAGTGCCAGAGTCCTTGCCTATGTGAGCAAACCTAAAGGGGTACTGACCACAGCTCACCTACTGAGCCCACATCCACCTGTCCTTCAGGACTCACCTGAGTCTCTATGAAACTGCCTAATCAACTTCCCCTCCATCTGCTTTAGTGTCATCTCCGTGTACACTGTGTGCTTAATCCAATTAGCACCTGAAGCAAACACTATCAGAGTATTTATATTTTTATCTTGAACACCAGAATGTAAATGTCCCATAAGCAGAGACCATGGCTATTTTATTTTTATATGCCCAAGATAGAACACAGTACCTATCACATCGTAAGTACTCAGTAAATGATTGTTGAAGGAAGGAAGTTGAATAAAGGTAATACGACCACATATAGCACACTGGCCACATTAATGACAGATAAGATTACTTAACATAATATCCAGACTTAATTTTCTTAAAACAGCACAACAACAACAGCATGACAGAGTCTCCTTTACATAAAGAATGGATGCAGTTGTTGTATCATCAGAAAACAGGTCAGAGAGTGAAGCAGCTATCATCTGCTAAACAACAGCTGCCATCCTTGGCTAAATAGTACCTTTGTAGAGCCATGCATGTAGACTTTGTAAATTATTATGATGACAGTATTTTACTGCCATTAGCACTTAAAAGCCAAGAATGTGGTTTAGAAAACAAAAGAATATTTAGAAAAGTTTATATTTTTCTGGAACCCCATATTCTAGGGTTTAATTTACTTGAAACTTTCAAGTGATTCTCCTTGTTTACTCTCTGTAGTTAAAACACAACAATATATTGCAATGAATTACTTGATAATTGTTCTACTCATTTATAATAGAATAACTGACATTACTTGATTAAAAACATATGATTTTAGATGTCGAGTACTCTCTGAAATGAAATTTCATTTCTTTCTAGAAAAACTGGTTTTCCAAAGGGAAGTTCAATTTTAAAAATTTACTATGAAGACATAGCTGATGAACCAAAACTAAATTTACTTCATTGAAAGACATAATATTTCCTACATGTATAACCTTAATAAGATTTTTGCAAAAGTAATAGGCCTGTAAAAGCTTTGGAATCTCCAAAAACTTTCCTGTCTTTTATGGAAGACAAAACATTATTCTATTTTTCTACAGCATCATTGAGATAAAAAGAGGATATCTTGGGATGAGACTGAATATGTACTTTGGATACATTTTATAGACAAATATGATCAAAGCAATTATAATCATAGAATAAAGCAGACAGTCTTGAATCTTTATCACAATTGCACATAGAATAAAGCTTGATTAAATAATCAGAAGGATATACAAAGAACAAAATACAGTCTAATAAATACTTCACATGCTTAGATTATTTCAAATTGAACTTGGTTCTTACATGCAACTTCATGAAAGTCTAATATCAATAAAGCACATATTAAATTCTTTCTTACCCCTAAGATAAAACTTATTCAAAACTTTTAAAACCTCCTAATCACTACACCTTTTTACAATACCAGAGAAGAAGAAAAAAGAGAAATTATTAATTTTTAAAATTACCCAGCAATTCCATTGCATCATCTTCATTGTCAATATCTTCTTCTGTTACTGATGGGGTAGGACTGTGGATGGATTCAAAAGACTCTTGAGAGAGCATTGCTGCCAGAAGTTTCTTATGTTGTTGTTGCTGCTGTTTTAATCCTTTAGTCTTGGGCTCCATCTTTAAGCTGGGGAAAGAATGAAATGTTGATTTTCAATGAAGATGAGACCATCATTTGGCTGTGGTAAGTAAAGAAAATCTACATACAAATATTCAGTTGTTTTGCTAAGCAAAATTATGGACATATAACTAGAATTTTCCCCAAGGATAATGGAAATACAGAAACTGTCTTCCTTCTTAGACTTCTTCCCTAAGTGAGTATGGGCAAGAAATAGACCAAACTGGAAAAATTTCTGCATCCACTTAAAAGAACAGATGCTAATCAGCTCTTACCAGCTGTTACCATGTGGATGGGGTTTCTGATTCTAAGAGAAGGTAGGAAGCCCAGATTATTGTGAAATAGTCATTGATTTTTAAAATGCATGCACAGAAAATGTAATTACACAGGTATTTTAGCATACTACAATACCTTTAAAGCATACCTTTAAATTAGATTCTAAAAATAAGTTTTAATTTCTATAATAAAAATACATTTCCCTAAGGGAGGGGCAAGATGGCAGCAGACTAAGGAGCTCCTAGAGTCAGGTCATGCTACAGGGCAGTTAGTAATGACACAGAGCTGTCTTAAGCACCTGTTTGGGGGCTACAGGAGACCAGAAGAGCATCCTGCAACACCCTTGAAAGAATGGAAGGAGGAGACTGCCCATCTGCAGAGAAGATTTGTAGAGCACTCCCCACCAGGGATGGAGATGGAATTGAAGGTGCTGGGCAAATCAGTCTGTGTAGGCTGAAAGCACCTGCATTTGCCCATAGATGCTGAGGAAACAAGCTCCTCACCTACTCTATTGTGGTGTGGGGATGTAGCCTCAGGTGTCTGGCTTTTAAGTCTGTGCTGGATGACCTAAATATAAAGGCAAGAACCATAAAGCTTCTAGGAGAAAATGTAGGAAAACATCTTCAAGATTTGGTGGTAGGTGGTGGATTCTTAAACCTTACACCAAAAGCACAAGCCACAAAAGAAAACATGGATAAATGGGACCTCCCCAAACTTAAACACTTTTGTGATTCAAAGGACTTTGTCAAGATGGTGTAAAGACAGCCCACTCAATGGGAGAAAATATTTGGAAACCACATCTGATAAGGGTTTGATTTCCATTCTATCTAAAGAGATCACACAACTCAACGATAAAAAAGCAAGCAATCCAATTTATTTCTTTTAAAGATTTATTTATGTATTTATTTCTCTCCCCTTCCTCCCCGCCGCCACCCCGGTTGTCTGTTCTCTGTGTCTATTTGCTGCATCTTCTTTGTCGGCTTCTGTTGTCAGCGGCACGAGAATCTGTGTTTCTTTTTGTTGCGTCATCTTGCTACATCAACTCTCTGTGTGTGCGGTGCCATTCCTGGGCAGGCTGTACTTTCTTTCGCGCTGGGCGGCTCTCCTTACAGGACGCACTCCTTGTGCGTGGGGCTCCCCTACGCGGGGGACACCCCTGTGTGGCAGGGCACTCCTTGCAGGCATCAGCACTACCTATGGGCCAGCTCCACACGGGCTAAAGAGGCCCGGGGTTTGAACCGCAGACCTCCCATGTGGTAGATGGATGCCCTAACCACTGGGCCAAGTCCACCAGCAAGCAATCCAATTTAAAAATGGGTAAAAGATTTAAATAGACATTTCTCCAAAGAGGAAATCCAAATGGCCAAAAATACATGAAGAAATGTTCCATATCACTAGCTACTAGGGAAATGCAAATCAAAATGACAATGAGATATCATCTTACACCACACAGAATGACAAATATTAAAAAAAAAAAAAACCCAAAAATAGAAAACAGTAAGTGCTGGAGAAGATATCGAGAAATAGGTACACTCCTTCATTGTTCATGGGATTGTAAAATGGTACAGCCTCTGTGAAAGACAATTTGGCAGTTCCTCAGGAAGCTAAATATAGAACTGCCATATGACCCAGCAATTCATCAACTAGCAATATATCCAGAAGAACTGAAAACTGTCACATGAACAGACATCTGCACACCGATCTTCAGAGCAGCATTATTCACAATTGCCAAAGGATGGAAACAACCCAAGTGTTCATCAACTGATGAATGGATAAGGAAAATGTGGTATATACATATGATTGAATACTATGCTGCAGTAATAAGAAATGAAACTGGCACATATATGATAACATGAATGAATCTTAAAAACATTATGCTAAGTGAAGTAAGCCAGACACAAAAAGGACTAATATTGCATTGTCTCATTAATATGAACTAAATATGGAAAAAAAAAAACACATACAGTTAAAGCCTAGAGTATAGATCATTAGGAGGTAAGAGGAGGGCTGAGAAGGACTAATGATACTTAATGTATGTAGAATTTTTAATTAACTTTACTGTGAAAGTCTGGGAATGGATAGAGTTGATGGTACACATTGTAGGGAGTAGCAGCTGGTTTATAAATGGTAATGTGGCTGGAAAAGGTAGTCTAGCAATGTTTTCCAACTGAAAGAAAGCTGAAGAATAATCTAAGGATAGGGACTGAATAACACAGTGAACCCAAAGGATAGGGACTGAATAACGCAGTGAGAATTGTGGTTGATGGAACAGATACAAGAATGTCCTTCTGTGATCTAGAGAGGATGTACATCACTATTGCAGGGTGGTGGGAATGTGGAGAAGCACGGGAAAAATACAACTGATGTGACCTATGGATTGTGATTAACAGTAAAAATGTAATATTTATGTATCTATGACAAAGATGTGTTCATAATGGGCGAGTATGGAAAATGTGTGCCAAATGTACACTATGGACCATAGTTAGTGGTAACAGTCTGTAACAAATGTTCCACCACAGTGTAGTGTGTCAATGAATGGGTGCTGTATGTGAATTCTACACATAAGCACGATTGTTTTGAAAGTTCACAATTTCTGTAATAAAAATATATTTTAAAAATAATAATAGGGTGGGTTGGGGGGAAAATACACCAAAGTAAGATATCGACTATAGTTAGTAGTAAGATTTTGACAATATTCTTTAATAATTTGTAACAACTATCTCAAAACAATGCAAGGTGTTGGTGGTGGGTTGATGTATGGGACCCATGTATGATGTTATGCATATTTGTTTTGTAAGCTCACAACTTTTGCTATAGGCTTATTGAATTGTACGTTATGTATGAATGATATACTTCAATAAAATTTTAAGAAATACATTTCCTTATCCATTCAGTCCTATTCATGCTGCACAGATCTGAGGGCAAATGGGTACACAGAGGGATAGAACCAGAATTGGCAAGTAAGTACAACTCACTTTCTCCCAGTCTAAAAGATTCTTTGTAAATTAGTGTTTCTGATAAACCCAGATTCCTTTGGGTAAATGCTCAGTCTTCCATGGTTCTCTCCCTCCACTTCCCATGATTGTGTCTGACTGAAGAAGAAAACTTATGAACCCAGATAGCAATAACGTATATTTCAAAAAATTCTTCCAAAGTTTTTCTCTTCTAAATCATCCAATTTCTTTTCATATTATTACCAAAGAAAGAAGAGGGTAAACGTCACCTCAAGAAGGAGAAAGACATGATGCAGAGGAAATCCATCCCAGAAAGGAAGAGGAAATATTATGTATGTCTTTATAAGAATACTATGCCCCTTATAAGAAGGAAAACCCAGAAAAGAAGACAAATGGAGAATAAAGGAGGTTACACATGCTTTCCCTACCTGCACCAAGCCAAAACCAAGAGGAGGCTTGGTAAGAAATAACCAGATAAATTTCAGCATACAAACCAGAAAATTTCAAGCTTCCTTATAATAGTGGTACGAGGTTCATCATGACACTGTTTCAGACCAGGAGAATATCTCAGCCTACATATTGGATCAAGTGTTAAAAACTTCTTTTTGACCTTGAATAAAAGGGGGAAATGGCAAAGACAGATGAGTATATATGGCTAAGAGTCTTCCAAAAAGAGTTGGGAGGTCATCAGAGGGGTCACACTTACACACACCTCAGCAGGACCCCAGAGAGAGCAAAAGTAGATACAACCCTAGGTGCTGGTTCTCCTGAAGGCTATGGAGATCCACAGGGTATATGGTCATGGCAGATGGATTTGGAGTTCTGTGCCATGTCAGAGGGCCCTACTTTGTAATTTGTGCTCCTGAGTGTGATAGAGCTGGACTCAGATGTGACCTTCCTACACATGCTTCTTGTCACTTTTACTGAACCTGTGTTTGGTGCTAGGGGTGGTGCATACTCAGGGTACTTGAATCTCTGGACTGCCCATGTGCCAGCTGGGTCCTAAGCCTCAGCAGAGTTGTGACTCCTACTCTCTGGTTCATTGGACTTACCCAGGTCAGTTAACGGAGGTGAAAATGGTCAACCACCACACCAGGGAATCAAAAGTGCCAACAACTGCAAGCAGAGGAATTGCATCCATCTTCCATGTGGAATCTAAGCCCCCTCCTGATCTAGAGGTGCAGTGGACATCACCAGCCCAGGGTCCACAGAATGGAGGAATTAAATATGGATTAGAGTGGACTTACTGATATTCTACTATAAAACTATTGCGACTAGTAATAGAAGAAATTGTAGCATTGAGGTTGAGAAAATGACCACAGTAGTTGCTGAAGGCAGGGAGAGGGAAGAAGAAATGTGATGTGGGGGTATTTTTGGGACTTTGAGTTGTCCTAAATGATACTGCAGGGTCAGATGCTGGACTTTATATATCCTGCCTTAACCTACTGAATGTACTGGGGGAGAGCGTGAACTACAAGGTAAACTATTATCTATGTGGTGCGGTAGTGCTCCAAAATGTGTTTATCGAGTGCAATGAGTGTGCCACAATGATGGTGGAGGGGTGGGAGGTATACAGGAATCTCTTATATTTTTTTAACATAACATTATTTTTTGTGATATATATATATCTTCAAAAAAATACAATTTACAAAAATGATGGGGTGGGGGGGATGGAGAGCGGGGTATATGGGAACCTCTTATGTTTTTTTATGTTTTTTTAATATAATGTTCTTTGTGATCTATTAACTTTAATTTAAAAAATGTAAAAAAAAATATTTTTAAATGACACTGTTGAAGAGAAGACTGGAAGTGCCAAAGTGGCACTGTAAGTCAATCTCCTCCACCTCACTAGTTAACCTTAAAGTTAAGGTGATTTTTCAGCAGCCAGATACCTACTGGGAATTTTTGCATGATATTTGTTTTAGTAGCCAGGAAACCAACAGTTTTTGGTGGGATGCTATTCCAAATACCTAAATGTGCAAATGGCTTTGGAATTGGGTAATGGTAGAGACTGGAAAAACTGTGAGGTACTTGATTGGGAAAAAAGCCTAGACTACTTTGAAGAGACTGTTGGTAGCAATATGGATGCTAAATGTACTTCCAGTGAGGTCGTAGAAGGAACTGATAAATGTGTTCTTGGAAATTGGAGGAAAGGTGTTCGTTGTTATAAAGTGGAAGAAAACTTGGCATTGATCTTGGACTGAAAGTGGAATTTGTAAGCAGTGAACTTGGAGAGATTTCCAAGCCATGTATGGAAGATGCAGCCTGATTTCTCTTTGCAGCTTACAGTAAAATGTGAGGAGAAAGGGATAAGCTGAGAACTGAACTCTTAAAACATAAAGAAGCTAGAAATTGATGATTTGGAAAATTTTGTGCCTATTTAGTATGGTCTGACATTAGGACCAAAAGCATCTATATCCGGCACTTCCCTGACCTTTAGACACGTGAGTTCCCAGAGGATAGGCTTAACCATGTCATGGTTTAACTGAACAAACCTTTGCTAAAAAGGGTGTGGTTAAAAAATGATCCAGCCAATCATTTCAGCCATTTCAGCCATTTCAGTGGAAGTCAGGATTGGAGGTGCAATTATGCAGGGTCTATGAAATGTCTTTCTGTCTGACGGTTTGGACCTGTGAAGTGCACACAAAGCCTACAAAGATTTTGCAAAATTTATATGAGAAGAGCCACTGCCAGTCTAGACTGAAAGGGAGAGAAAAGGATGAATAGAAAGAAGAATTTCCATTTTGACGTCAGCCAGTCAGCTTCTGCTGGGTAATTCAGCAAAGACCTTCACCAGCATTCCAGCTTGAAGCCTGATATAAGGAATTCAGACTTGTCTGTACCCATATGTGAGCCAATTCTTTTAATAAATTCCATTAAATTTACATATATCCACATATATATATCTATAAATCCAGTTGGTTCTTTTTCCCTAGAAAATGCCGACTAACAAAGGTGGATATGACAGTGACCAGGAGGGAAGATAGGAATGAATAAAAAGCTTTTTAAAATTTTTTTCAGAATATTGCTAGTTAGTAAATGAAGAAGGAATAATAGACCTAGAAAATCACCATTTTATAATCAGCAATTTAGTAATTGCTTAGGCAAGCAACATCAATGGATGCTAATGTCCTTTGGTTAAAGATAGTTAGGGGAACAGATTACTTTCAGATAAATGGATTTTCATGCAGTTGTAAGAAGTAAAATAGAGTACAGTGTATCCTTTAAACAATTTCCCAATGGTAATATCTTATAAAGGTATAGGACAATATCATAATCAGGATACTGACTTTAATAAAATTCTCCAATCTTACTCAAATTTTCTATTTTACTTTGCAATTTTATCACTTGTCCTGGTTCATGTCTCATCTACTCACTACCACAATCAAGATACAGACCAGATACAGAAAGGATCTCTCATGTTTTCCATGTATAGTTACAGTTACCTCCTTCTACACTGCTCCTTCCCCTGTACCTAAAGGCAGCCACTAGTCTGTTCTCATCTCTACAACTCTGTCATTTCAAGAATACTATGCAAATGGAATCATACAGTATGTAACCTTTTAAGATTGGCTTTTTTCCCCCCACTCATCATATTCACCTGGAAATTTACTCAAGTAGCTGCAAATATAATAGTTCAGTTTTTTCTTTGCTGAGTAGTATCACATGATACGAATATACTATTGTTTTTAACATTCACATGTTGAAGGACATCTGGATTGTTTTAAGGTGTTTGGCTATTACGAACAAAGCTGCTAGGAGCATATGTACAGGTTTTTGTGTGACAGTAATTTTCCGTTTCTCTGGGATAAATGTCTAAGAAGGCAATTACTGGGTCATATGACAACTTGAATGTTTAGTTTTACAAGAAAACTACCAAACTGTTATCCAGAATGGCTAAAACATTTACATTCCTAGCAACAACGTTAGAGTGTTGATGCAGCTATTTCTCTGCATCAAACCAGATGCCTTTTATTTATTTTTCTTGCTGTATGTCAGTGGCTGAGACTTCCAATACTGTAATAAATCAGAGTTGTGAGAGTAGACAAACTTGCCTTGGTCTCATCTTAGAAAGAAAGCATTTAATCTTTCACCCTTAAGTGTTATGTTAGCTGTAGCTTTTTTATAGATGCTTTTCATCAAGTTGAAGTAGCTCCCTCTATTCCTAACTGGCTGACACTTTTTACTAAAAATGGGGGTTGGATTTTTAGAAGACTTTTTCTGCATCAATGGATCTGATAATATGATTTTTCTTCTTTAGCCTGTTAATATCATATGTTACACTGAATGACTTCTAAGTTTTAAACAAGTCTTACATACTTGGAATGAATGCCACATCGTCATGGCATATAATTCTTTTCATACCTGATTGGACATGATTTGCTAAATTTTTTGAGAATTTTTACATCTAAATAAATCCATTAGAGATGCTGAGGTGTAGTTAGTTTTCTTTTTTTTCATAATGTTATGATTTTGATATTAGGCTGGTCTCAATACACGTTAGGAAGTGTTCCTTCCTAATCTCTTTTCTGGAGGAATTTGTGTAAAATTGGAGCTAAGTATTCTTTAAATGTTTTGTATAATTCTCCAGTGAAACAATTTGAGACTAGAGACTTCTTTTTTAGGAACTTTAAATTCTGATTTCAAAGTCTATAATGGTTATGGGAATATATAGATTATCTGTTTGATATTGGTTGAGATTTGGTAGTTTATGGTTTTCTGAGGAATGGTCCATTTCTTCTACATTGTCAGATTTATAAGTGTAAACTTAGTGGTGGAATTCCTTAATTGTTCTTTTAATAAGCTGTGGGATCTGTAGTGACATCCCTATTTCAGTCCCAAAAAGAGATTTGTGTCTTCTCTCTTTTTATCTTTGTCAGACTTTCTAGAGGTTTGTCAATTTTATTGATTTTTTTTGAAGAACCAGCTTTTTGTTCATTTTCTCCATTGTTTGCCTATTTTCAATATGATTGATTTCTGTACTTTTATTATTTCCTTCATTCTTCCTGCTTTTAGTTAATTTTACTCTTATTTTCTAGAACCTTGAAGTAGGAATTTAAATATTGATTTGAGACCTTTCTCTTTTCTATCATGTACATTAATTACTATAATTTTTCCCTCTCATCACAGCTTTAGCTGCACCCCATACATTTTGATACTTTATATTTCCATATACATTCAGTTCTGTATTTTAAAATTTCATTTGACAGTTCCTTTTTTACCTATGCATTATTTGAAAGTGTTCAGTTTAATTTCTTAGTATCCGGAGTTTCCTATTGTATTCGTTATTGATTTCTGGTTTGCTTCCATTATCCTCAAATGAGATATTCTGTAGGATTACAATTCTTTTAAATTTATTGAGGTTTGTTTAATTATCCAAGATATAGTCTATCTTGGTGAATGTCTTATTGGTGCTTGAAAATAAATGTGTATGCTGCTGTTGTGGGTGAAGTGTTAAATATATGTATCAATTTGAACTTGTTAGTTGGTTGTGCTCTTTATATCATGCATATACTTTTGAGTACATCCATTAATTATTGAGAAGGGGTGGTGAAGTCTCCAACTGTAATTGCAGATGTTTGTATTTATCCTTTCTTCTCTATCAGTTTTTACTTCATGTATTTTAAAGCTCTCTTGCTCAGTATATACATTCAGAATCATTGTATTCATGGTAGATTCATCCTTTTATCATTATGTAATGTGCCTCTTTATGTCTCACAATATTCTTTGCTCCAAAGTTCACTTCATCTGATACTGAAATTACTTGTTGCATAGTATATAATTTTCCATGCTTCTTTTATTTGCCAATGTCATTAAATTTGAAGTGATTTTTGTGTGCATATAGTTGCACACAACTATAGCATATCGTTGTGTTATTTTTCTTAATCCACTTTGCTAATTTCTGCCTTTTATTGGTGCATACTTAGACCATTTTATTTAAGAATACTATTGAAATGTTAGAGCTCAGATTGCAATTTTATTTTTGTTTTCTTATTGTTTCCTGTTCATCATTATCCTCTTCTGTTTTATTTTTATTTATTTTTTTGTCTTCCTGTGGAGCTGCATCTTGATTTAGTTATAATGCTTTCTTAATATTGTTTATTGAGATAGAATTCATATACCATACAATTCACCAATTTAAAGTGTATAATTAAATAGTTTTTATCATATTTGCTAAGTTGGGCAACCATGACCACAATCAATGTTAAAACATTTTCATCACCCCATTATGAATCCAGTAGAAATCACTCCCCTTTTCTCTCTAACCACCCTTCCACCCCACAACAACCCTAGGCAAACTATTAATCTTTTTGTCTGTATACATTTGGTGATTCTGGATATTTAATATAAACAATTTTATTAGAATCACATAACATATGGTCTTTTGTGTCTGGCTTGTTTCACTTAGCACAATGTTTTCAAGATTTATCCATGTTGTAATATGTTTAAGTATTTCATTCCTTTTTATGAATGAATAATATACCATATTTTGTCTGTCCATTGATCTTTTTTTAAAATTGCTCCCCTCCACAAATAGCTCCCTCATCTATCTGCTCATTGTCTGCTATCTTCTTTAGGACATATGGGGAACCAAACCCTGGACCTCCCATGTCGGAGGCAAGTGCCCAACCACTTGAGTCATTTCCACTCCCTGCTGGTTGCATCGTAACTAGTTGCATCATCTGCTGGCTGTGGTGTCTGCTGGTTGCAGCATCTGCTCTTCTTTAGGAGACACTGGAAATTGAACCTGGAACCTCCCATGTGGGAGGTGGGCACCCAATTGCTTGAGCTACATCTGCTCCCTATCCATTAATCTTTTGATGGATATTTGATTTGTTTCCACATTTTAACATTGTGGGTAAAGCTGCTATGAACATTAATGTATGTATTTTCATTATGTTGGGTCTCTGTGTTTATCATTTTGAGGTGCTGCCAAACTGTTTTCAAAAGCAGCTACAACATTTTATATCATTCCCATCATCAGTGTATGAAGGCTCCAATTTCTCCACATCCTTGTTATTGTCTAGCTTTTTAATTACATCCTAGTGGGAATGAAGTGGTATCTTAATTTGTTAATGACATTGTGCATATTTTCCTGTGATTATTGTCCACTTGTGTATCTTCTTTAAAGAAATGTCTATTCCAAACTTTTTTCCTATTTAAATTTTTTTTGTCTTTTATTGTTGAGTTGCAAGAGTACTTTATCAATTTTAGATACAAGTTCCTTATCAGATATATGATTTGGTTTGGTTTTCTTCCATCCAGTGGTTTGGTTTTGTCACTGTTTATGGTATCCACTTAAGCAAAAAAGACTATGCTCACATTTACATCTATGATGCATTTTCAATTTGTTTCTATGAATGGTGTGAGAAAGGGATCCAACTCCATTCTTTTGAATGTGGATATCCAGTTGTTCCAGCACCATTTCTTGAAGAGACTATGTTTTGCTCCATTGAATTGTATTGACATATTCTTAGTACTTTTCAGTGTACCTCTTCATATAGTTTTCTCAGTGGTTGCTATAGGTGTTGTACTATGCATGTGACATGTCATATATGACTGGTATCAACACTTACCACTTTGTGTGAAGCATGAATACTTTATTTCTATATTAGTTTCTTACCTTCCCCCACTTTTAAATATCATTATTTTAAATAACAGTTGTTGTAATTTTTGTTTCAATAATCAAATATGACATATAAAATTCTTAAGGAGGCTAGTCAAGTACATTTATTCATTTCGGCTCTATTTGTTGGTTTTTCTTTCTTCCATGTTCTAAGATTTCACTATTATTATTTCCTTTCTGTCTAAAGAAATACTTTTAGCCACTCTTTAAGGATAGCACTGCTAGCAACAAAGTCTTTGGTTTTCCTTTGTTCAAGAATGTCTTTATTTACTCTTTGATCCTGAAATGTAGCTTCACTAGATATAGAATTTTGGATTGGCAATTATTTTCTTTTGGCACTTCCTTTTGGTCACCATATTTCAGAGGAGAAATTTACTGCCTTTTGAATTGGTGTTCCTTAAAGGTAATGTGCTGTTTCTCTGGCTGCTTTCAAGATTTTCCTTTGATATTAGTTTACAAAAGTTTAATTATGATATGCTTGGTGCATATATATCTTTGGATTTATCCTATTTGGAGTTTGCTTAACTTCTTCAATCTATAGGTTAAATATTTTATAGCCAGTTTGGGATGTTTTCAGCTCTTATTTCTTCTAATTCTCATTCAGTCCACTTACTCTCTTTTCTCCTAGTACTACAATCATTAACATCAGAACTTTTGTTATTGCTATTCTCCTGCAGGCCCCTGAGGTTATGTTTACTTTTTTCAGTCTATTCCTTTATTTGTTGTTCAGATTGGGTAAATTCCATTGATCTGTTCTCAAGTTTCCTGATTTTAGCCTTTGTCATCTTCACACTATTATTGAGCCCGTCCAACAAGTTATTGTTGTTGGTTTTTTATCTCTGTTATTGTTTTGTTCAGTTCTATAATTTCCAGTTGGTTCTCTTTTCTAATTTCTATTTCATTGCTTATATTCTGTATGCCTTTATTTGTTTCAAGAGAATTTGTCTTTCCTTTTTGAAGCAGTTTTATGATAGCTGCTTTAAACTCCTTGCCAGATAATTCCACCCTCTCATACATTTCAAGGCAATTAATATTGACTGAGTTTTCTCATTAAAGTTATTATTTCCCTGACTCTTGGTAATGATGGGTTATGTTTTGTTTGTTGCTGTTATCCTGGGCAACTTGGGTATTAAGTTAGGAGTCTCTGAGCCCTGTTTAAATCTTTTATTTGGAGAGGCAGTCAACTGCAGCCGTGGCCTATTCTTGTAGCCTGAGCTTCCAATAATTTAATTTTCAGAGCCTTTATCATACTATTTTGATTTCCTTGGTTTATCTGGTACAGTGTAGTTCCCACTGGTCCCTGCTGGTAACACCTGAGGGGCAGAATATCTTTCCCAAAGTTGGGCCCTCTGCTGCCTCTAGATGGCCTTGCTGTGGAGGAATCCTCTCCACTGGTAGATTTTTGGTTCCTGTCTCTCAGTGGTAGGACACTGAGGTTTCTAGGCCAGGTACTTCTGAAATGTATTCCTTCTTGCTGGTGCTTCCCAGTTTTCTTCATGCATTCAGTGGGGAAAGGGAGTTTAATGCCTGGAAGGGAAGGAGAGCGTGTTCCCTGGCCACTTACTGTCCATGGGGTTCCCAGTTGACCACCTTCCTTTTTGCATCTCTGGGCTTTCCTGGTATTGTTAGCAGTATTCCTGTTGAACAGGAACAGAAATGAACCTATCTGAGCCACCTGCTCTTGCTAGGTTTGGGACTCGCAAACACTGAAAGTGGGTTGCCATCTTCTTTGGGTGGGGGTCATAACGGCACCCTACTGCTATGTTATTTCTCCAGGGTCCTCAGGTCTCTAAGCACTCCACCTCCTGTTATACTTTTCACAGTTCTCCTTTGGTTGCCCCTTGCATTATTTCCAGGATTTGTAATTATACTTAGTAGGGAGAAGCAGAGAGAAATGAGTCTATGCTATATTTTCCAAACTGAAATGACAGTACTTCCTGATTACAAAGGGTGAGTGGTACCTATACAATGGAGAAATCTGGTGGATACCACTTTAATTAAGTGATCAAAATTAATGTAACCAATAATAGGACAAAGGGACTTTCCATGTCTCTGCTGGTAAGACGCAATGGGGAACTACACAATATCAACTATGTAAAATTCTGGCACACAATGATTAACCTAGATTTAATCATTGTGAAACAACCAAACAAATCCAGATTTGAGACATTCTTCAAGATATTTGGCCTGTAATCTTCAAGAATGTCAATGTCGTAAAAGAAAACAAATGACAAAGAATTGTTCAAGATTATAGAAGAGTAAGGAGTTTTGATACCTCCATGGGTGATCCTTCACTGGATCCTAGATCAAATTGAAACAAACAAACAAACATACAAATATCCTTATAAAAGACCTTAGTAGAAAAACTAGAGAAATCTGAATATGGACTATATACTAGATAACTTTATGGTATAATTATTAAATTATTATGTAATAATTCAAATTACATAATGAAATTATTATGTAAGAAAATGTCTCTGTTCTTCAGAAATGCATGTTAAAGAATTAAGGAATAAATGTGTGGCAGTTTGAGATTATTTATGAATTCCAAAAAAGAGAAATTATGTTTATAAACTGGTCTGTTCCTCTGAGTGTGATATCCTTTTATTGTATTAGATTCAGCTGAGATGTCTTTGTTAAATTATGTTAAGATTAGGGCTTTGATTTGACCACATCAGTAGAGTGTAACTCAGTTTGAGTCCCTGCCCCCTTCATGGGCTTATATAAATGGGCACTCAATCAAGGAGACACACAGAAGTAGATGCAGAGAGAAGATACACATAGGAAGAGAGACAGGTCATACACATGGCAGAAGCCCCAGAAAAAGAGATGAGCTATTTGCCTGATAGTTTATAGCTGACCTTGTGAAGAGAACAGAGCAGGTGAGCCTGGAAAGAAATAAGCCCCAGGAAGAGAGACCAGTCCTGTGTCAGCCTAGAGAAGAGTTCAGAAGAAGCTGGAACAACGGCACCTTAAGGAAGTAGAAAGCTGAACCCTCACAGATGTCGCCTTCCATCTTGCTTGAACTTGTGGCAACAGAGTCTGGTAAGGAAGTAACCTTGAGTTAGACTCTTTAGAGCCTTGTAACTGTAAGTTTTTACCCCAAATAAATCCTGTTTATAAAAGCCAACAGATTTCTGGTACTTTACATCAGCACTCCTCTGGTTGACTAAGACAGAATGTTATATATTATAGATAGATAAAGCAAAAATGGCAAAATGTTAACTATTGTTGAATGTAGGTGGAGGGAATATGGATATTCATATTACTATTTTGCTTAAAGAGTTGTGGATAACAAAATAAGGAAAAAATTATTGAAGTATCCCTTTCATGTAAAAGTACATCTCCCCATATGTAAACTTAGAATGATGCCTATGAGACATGAGTCCATAGATAACTAGAACTATGTTTCATAAAAAGATTGTTTGAATTAGGGTATGTATTTCCCAAATAAATACATAAATGAATGAATGAACTTATAAACAAAAAGGAACACATTTTGAACTTATAAAAATGATATCATCAACTTTCTGAAATAAATGTTTAATTTAGTTAAATATTTTCTGACTTTAAAGAAAAATTTGTGAGTAATGAGGTATACTTTTTGTATGTTTTAGCTATTTTAAAGATTTCTGTTGTTTGATTCCTTTGGCAGATTGATTTTTGATGAATCCATACTTTATGCTTGAAGTATTTTGTTAGAATGTTTCTGAATTACTAAGTTTGAGTTTGTCTCTCTGCTGTGTGTATTACATATTCACCGTCATGCCCACAACAGTCAAAATCTGTTAGGACATTAGGATTATTTCTTTGTTCTGGCCTGCTCATGCAAAATGCCAATACATTTACTCCCTTCTTATTGGGACTCTTTTTTTTTTTCAATCAAGGATCCTATCACTACCTGAATTTATGACATATGTCTGTATATTTGATTGTTTGTTGTTGTTCACCTGTTGCCAATGGAATGCAAGCTCTATGAGGAAGGGGGAAATTTGCAGGCTTAATTTACTGATTTATCAGAAATAATAATTATTAGCTTTAATGAAAAAAGAAACTTCTAAGCGATTTTTAGCTTGTTTTAATATTTATATATATATTTGTAAACTGGAAGATTTTCTATTTATTTATGGTATATCTACACTTTAACAACAATACTCACTTAACAAACAAAGCAAATTCACCAGATCTGTGATATTTGTAGATATTATTCTTGGTTTTATAAGGTAAATCAGATTTAGAGGAGCTTCATTAAGCTTTCAAGACATGATAAGCTTATGTACCAATTCACATTATGACTTAGAAAGTAATTGCAGGAACTGCATTTTCCAGCTATTTGCAAAGTCTAATTAAGATGGCTTAAAAGAAGATGGTATAAGCTTATTAAACTCATTTTGTTTACATTGATAATATAAATGTGTGATTATTTTCAATAACTTTAAACATGCAATGAAAGTAAATGCTTTCCCCCAACCAGTTGGACAAGCCTTTGCAGCCGATGCCAGTCCACAGTATTTGATATTCGCAGAAGGCCTTCAACCTTTCCCCAATATATTCATCTCTCTCATTTATTATTTGGTCTTCCTTTTCATATTTAAATTCTTTTATTTTCTTTCTTAAATTCTCCTGATTTACAACCTCTTTGAGAATCTAACCAAAAATGTGGCAGAAAAATGTCCCTGTGGACATATACACAACATTATGCACAGAATTTCGAGAGTCACAGATTTCTTGAAGCCCCTCCAAAGATCATCGAGGGGCCATAAATGTTTGCTTTATTCCATTAGTTTCTCCAGCTTTCCCTTAGGATTGCATTTGTCTAAACCAGCACCTAAACCTTCTGGTGACAGCCTTGTGTACGAAAGTTGTTGGCCCTCCTCTTCAATGTTCTATTTGGATGATCTAAGGGAGAAAGTCTGGGTAATGTATATCATGAAAAAAATATTCCAGGAAAAAAAATCCATGTAAGTCTCTACACATAAGACTCTCAAGGTTATTATGCCATTTATTTAATTCTCTCAAATCTAATGGTAACAGTCCAAGCTATCAGGTAGGTATTATTCTACAGGAAGGCAAAAGAGGGGAAAGTAGGCTATGAACTAAAGATGGAGTGCTATAATAACAGCAGTTCAAATAAGATGTAAGCAATAAGCAGTAGGGAAAATCAAAGCAGAAAAAGTGGAAATAAAGTAGAGACTATAAACAGTCCTTCAAAATAAGTTTTACCTAACATGTTAATGTTTGTGACTTAAATTATAGTACAAGGTCATTACTATTTGAGGATAAAAGCTAATACTATTCTTACAAACTCTATGGTAATTTAAAAATTTCCCCCCAACCTTAATTCATTCAAATAAAATTTAATTATTTGTGAGTCCTTGGTATAAATCCAGGGGTAAGAAATATCCTGTTTTGTAGCTGGAGATGGAAAAATTATATAGACACTAACTCATAGGTTATCACCATTCTTTAAATTTAATTCAGATTTGAATGTATTTCCACTCTAAGGGGGCATCTAAGCAGGATTTCACCACTTTCTTCATTTCATAAGATAATACCCTCAATACATAAGATAAAGATACAGAAAAATAAAACTGAAGAAAACATTTCGAAACAAATAACTTGAAAGAAATCTTCATGGATTGAGTTTTCTGGGTAAAGGACTTGATAGAAATAAAGAATGTATTCTCCTCCTCTATTGGATAATCAGGAGGCAATAAAAGTCCACTGAAGCTAGGAAGAAAATAGAAGCACTAACATTTTCAATAAATAGCTCTGATTATCACTATAACTAAGTGAAAGCAAAATGAAAGCCGACATTTCTCTATTTTATATTTAAGATCTAAAGATGTACCAATGAATAAAAATAAAAGTCTAGTGGGTTTCATAAGTTTGGTATTAAAAATAAAATTACCATCATTGACAGCTGAAATTGATCTGGCATTTCACAAAAGAAAGTAAGTGGATTTTAAAAAATGGTTCTCTTCTCCTTATGTAGGATGCTTAAACTATTTAAATAATTTAAAAGTTATTTCTCATGGAAATAGAATCAATTTTCTACATGCCTGAAGCACATTAATGAGTATTCTGAATTCTCTCCCTCCAGCCAAGTGATAAGTCAAATCAAAGAACTCCGGAAAACTATTACATTGTAAAAATACAATTTTCTTCTTGAGAAAGACTAGTTAACTGGTTGTGAGCTACTAAATTTAACACAGGAAATACCAAGATACTGTGGCTATATTACACATGAAAAAAATTCTTCTATGTTGGTCAGCACAGAAAGTTTTTCGCACCTGTCACTTTTCAGTTTATGAGTATATAAATCAGTTTTCTCAATCTTATATAATCCATCCGTCCCATATGCCTTTTCACTCCAACTTCCTTGCAGAAGTTTTCATTTTTGTTTTGAATTTTACTCAATGCAGTTGTTATTAACAAAAGAAGTTCACTAATATAATTTTTCTAAATAACATGGCCTGAACATTTCAACATTACCCCTACTTCCATTACAGAAAATCTCCTTCTAACATTTTGAGCACAACAGATCTGAGTTAAAAAAAAGGAATAGAGACTTTCAAACTCACAAATTATAACAATTTCAAAAATTTTAAAAAAAGAATGTAAGAAGTATATTCAATCATAGTTACCAACTCTTAAGTGGTTCTAAACCACTCTCTCTCTTTACATTCCACATTAACTCTACCTCATATATTCTATTATTTTAATAGTTTTATTTTGCCTGTTAGGACTAACATATCTCTCTGGCACATAAGAAGCCCCTCTTTTAAATCCTTAACAGCCACCCGCTCCCAGTCCACTCTTAGAGTCGCTCTTGACTGAGAGTTTACTTGTTCAAATTATTTCTCTAATCAGGTATAGTACCAATGAGATGGTAATCTTCTAATACAAAGACAAAAATCAAAATCAACACTCAAAAGCAAATCTATTAACCTTTAAATTTTAAAACATAGAAATTTATTTTTAACTTATGTAGAGCCCAACATAGTTCTCTATAAATTGTGAAGTTATTTCATGAAAATCATGCACTTGGATTTGCCTTTACTTTTTAGTGACTAATAATATATAGAATCTTAGAAAACATCTCATCTCACCTTCCTGCAGGACTAGAGCTGCTATCTTCATTTTCCCATTGCTCATTTTTATTTCTTGGAACGGGGGGCTGCAGCATTTCAGCAGCTAGTGGATCAGCATCATTTTCTTCTCGACCAATCCATTCTCCAATTACACGGGGTCTCAGAAGAGATGAATTAAAAGCCACTGTTTCCTAAAGAAGAGAAGAAGATATGTTGTCTTAGACTGTTTATTCTTGTAAATAGGCCAACAGAGCAATAATCTTGTTCAGAGTTCTGGCTGTTTGCACAAATCAAAATACTTCGTTTTCTCTTTCAATTGACTTTAAAATTCCGTACTCTCGATCTCTACTAGGTGATTTATTCTAGATGATTTGTGCTAGTTCCTAAGGTCACTGTGATGGAGGATCCAGGGGTGAGATCTTTGACTTGGATGTGGAAGCTATGTGTGTGCTCATCGGAAGGAGAAGCAGGAAGAGTATCTGTGGCAGAGAGAAGACTGTATTGCAGGGGCCACGTAAGCAAAGACCTTAACGTCTGTGAGAAATGATAAATAATTCCACAGTGGGATCAGGGAACAAGAGGAGGTAGGGCTAGAAAGCTACATTGTCTCCAATTATGAAGCATTTTGGACTTTTAGGATCCAGTAGAGCCTTGAAACAGGGTAATGCCATGCTAATTTTAAAATGCTAACTTTCTTTTATAGACTTGGATATGATGTAACTATTAAAATGATATTGTACAAGAATATTGATCACATGTATCTTCTAAGGATATGTACACTGCTAAGGATATGTTGGTAAGTTTTAAAAGGGCAGTTTATGTGGTGGATGTGTGGGAGTGCTGTATATTGCATACATGAATTGCTGTGGTCTAGGGCTCTTGTGAAGAGAAGATCAATAAGTAGGGGGGAAAAAAATAGGAAAAGAAAAAGATAGGATGTAGAATTTTTCCAAGTCAACACGTATTCTATATCTAACCTTTAAACCCATCGCTATATCCCATTTTGCTAGTAAGAGATCCTGACATGATATTGGGGCTTCAATATTCAGGAAGTTCTGGATCCCAGAGTGGTCCAACAATGGCAGCGGAGGAATACTGGTATAGGATACTATTGACAGGGGATATATGGCTGACAGGGAGCTATACAGGGCATATGTCCAGGGTGCATGGTAATGTTTGGATATACTCATAGTGGCAACAATTAAAAACCAAAGCTGGAGGGGTACTGGGTCCCTGGCTGGGGGTGCTGTGCCGTGGTCCCTAGGGGAGCAGCGGCAGTCCCCCTAAGTGCAGAGGCAAGGACTGAGAAGGAATGAGGGTCCAACAGTGAGCCCCTGATACTAATGACTATCCTTGTGAGCCTATATGCCTGAAATAAGAACAAGGCCTAGAGTAGCACTGTGCCTGGGAATTTCCTCCTGACAGCCTTTATGTTACTCAAATGTGGCCAGTCTCGAAGCCTAACTCAGCATCTAAATGCAATGCCTTCCCCCCAGCGTGGGATATGACACCTGGGGATGAGCCTCCCTGGCACCGAGGGATCACTATCAAGTACCAACTGATGATGCAACTAGAAAATGACCTTGAATTGAAGGTTCAATGCGGATCTAGCAGAATATCCCTATCTACATATAATAACATGACTTTAAAATGCTGTTTGACCTAATATAAGGGGGAAATGGAAAGCAGAAATGAGTTTATATGGCTACAAGTCTCTAAAAAAGAGTCTGGAGGCTGTCAGAAGGATTGCCCTTATGCACAACTGAGCAGAATCTAAGAGACAGATGAAGTAGATACAATCCCCAGGTATTGGCTCCTTTGAGGGCTAAAGGGACCCACAAGTTCTATGGTCATGGCAGATAGGGTTCATTGCCATGACAGATGGCCCTTCTTTGGAGCTGGTGTTTCTGCGTGATGAAACTGGACCCAGAGGGGATCTCTTTTCATAAGACTATCATGCTACTTTACTGGAATTGTAGTTGGTATTGGGGTTTCAGATATATTTAGAGGATTGAATCTTTTTACTGACAATATGATAACCAGGCCCTGAGCCTCAACAGACTCCAGCTCCTACAATCTGATTTATTGGACTCACCTCACTCAGCTAAGATGGAGTTGAAGAAGGACAACCACCACACCATGGAGCCTAGAGTGCCTACAACTGAAAGCAGGAGGACTGCATCCAGTAACCATGTTGAATCTGAGCCTCCTCTTGATATAGAGGTGCAACGGACACAACCAATCCAAGGACCGCAGAGAAAAGGTGGCATTGGAGTGGGAAAAGTGGACATGGGGGCTGATGGGTATGAGGAATGGCAGGAAGAGATGAGATGTGGAGGCGCCTTTGGGACTTGGAGTTGCCCTGGATGGTGCTTCAGGGGCAATCACCGGACATTGTTAATCCCCCCAGGGCTCACTGGATGGAATGTGGGAGAGTGTGGGCCATGATGTGGACCAATGACCATGAGGTGCAGAGATGCCCAGAGATGTACTTACCAAATGCAATGGATGTGTCATGATGATGGGAGTGAGTGTTGCTGGGGGGGAGGGGTGCAGTGGGGGTGGTGGGGTCGAATGGGACCTCATATTTTTTTTAATGTAATATTTTTACAAAATCAATTTTAAAAAAAAGGGCAGTTTAAAAAGCTAAATGTATAGTACAATCTAATTTTTGTTTTAAAAAATTCATATGGCTATATATCCACCTTACTTTCACTAGTTCACTAATATATTCCTTCTCTAATATTTATTAAGGCCTACTACATGGGGTACTGTGTAATACACTGGGGATAAAAATGCTGTATAAAACCAAAATTTTAAAAGTGCTTTTATCTAGATGGAGGAACAAGAGGTCATTTTCATTTCTTCTTCTGGCATTTCCAAGGTTTTTAAAAATTCCATGATATATATGTACTCATCTTATAATGAAAAAATACATATACTTAAAAAAATAATTTGGTCTGAGCAATACAGGCCCTGCTTAAATTATGGTTAGCTGTAACTTTTGGTATTATAAGAGTCTTGAACAATTTCTTACAAACTCAGACCCAGCCTTCTAAATCTTTCACAATTCACATAAATGTCACACAACTACAATTAACAAGGGAATATTACAATATATACAGTATGATATACGAATGCATATAAATACACTACCAAAATCAACATGTGAAATATAATTTATAACGTGTTTAATAAGTATATTTTCAAGCAAATGGAAAGTAGTTGAATATCTTAAAACAGATTTATTCCCCAGTCTCCCTAAAAATGATGCAGATAAATTTTAGTAACACTGTTTGGATGACTCAGCAACTAATCTGAACTCCCTCTGTACTTATGTTCTCAGAGTCAGGCAAGCAAGGAAGTAGAACGGCAGTTAGCTATGAAATCATGCAATCAGATTTAAGTTTCAAAATAACCAATTATGCATATTCATTTGCCACAATTTAATATTATCTGAAATATAATAATTAAAATTAACAAAATGTTATTAAATCTCTATTTACTTTTACAAGCAGATTATGGGGAAGGCATGTTTTAATATTAAGAAATCTATAAACATATTTATAACTTGAATAACTTTCAGTCTTTGAAATCTTATTCTTTGAATTTCATTTACTTCAACTGTAAATGGGAATGATGATAATTGCAAAACCTATTGCATCAAATGAAACAGGAGGAAACTTACAGATAAACCATAATATTCTATTCTGCTATACATAATTATTTGAGAATGTAGACTCTGTTCAGGCCACTTCTCTATGTGTGATGTGTCTGGGAAAAAATGGTAAACAGAACAGCCTTAATGGGCAAGTGGGGGAAGAATAGATGCTTGCTTGTCAATATGGACAGAGTAAAAGAAGAGGGAATTGATAGTACAAGCTTTCATCACATAAAATTTATTTTATAGATTGTATATTGAACAGACTGATAATTAATTCAGTGTTGTAAATCTCATCTACATACTGGGCAGAATTGGGCCTGGAGAGTTGTCTTGGTACAGGCCCAACAATAGATGACAACAATAGGGACAAAGAAATTATCCACTGAAACAACAGAAATAAGCTGGTTTAGGCACAATAAATGAAAAGGAAAATGAAATAGGATTTAGGGTTAGATATGATCAAAATTTGACAAGTATGGAGAATGAGAAATGACACCTTGGTTGCTCACTGGGAAATTAAATAAAATCAGAGGTGCCAGTGTTTTTAGAAAGTACAGCACTAAAAAAGGGATAGATGGTTTGATATTCAGCATGTTTAACTCCAGCTGGCAGCAGGAATTAGGTGAGAAATAGCTGACTGGCAAAGCAATACAAAGAGCTGCAACAGGGTTAGATGAGTTAGGAAGTGAAGATTTTTCAGGTAGAGAAATGGCACTCTACTATTTTTATTTTTCTGGGTGCACAAAGCATTTTTTTATCCCCCTTCTCCCCACTTGCAGCTTGCTTGCTGTCTGCTCTGTGTCCATTCATTGTGCATTCTTCTGTGTGTCTGTATTTATTTTCATTTATTCCTGCCGCCCCCCCCCCCTTGCAGCTTACTTGTTGTCTGTTCTCTGTGTCCATTTGCTGCATGCTCTTCTGTGTTTTTACTTGTCTCCCTTTTTGTTGGGTCACCTTGCTGAATTGGCTCTCCATGGCACTTGCAGGCTGGCAGCTCTCCGTGACATGCGGGTGAGCCTGCCTTCACAAGGAGACCCTGGGACACGAATCCAGGGCCTCCCATATGGTAGACGGGAGCCCATCTGATTGAGCCACAGCTGCTTCCCCACAAAGCACTTTTTTTAACCCACTATTCTAGAAATGATGAACAGATGGAGACAAAAGAGTACTTCCCCTTTTAAAAACTGTTATTTTTTTTAATTCTTGAGTTTAATTTCTTTACTTATAATAGATTAAAATAGCAGTTTTTCTTTAGGAATATTACTTATATCTGATTAAGTCAAGTAAACATATTTCCATAAATCTTAATGTAATGATTTCATTAAGAAAGCTACTGTTAACACCACACACAACACACCACAAATATCAGTACATAGGAAAAGAAAAAAAAATTGCACATTGAGTACAATGGGATTTTTAAAAATATTTTTAAGAACTTGGATAAACAAATCATCAAAAACTCCAGGAATAAACTCTGTAAATCCTCATTATTCTTTAGAAATGTATAAATTCATTTGTACACACTCATTTGTTTCTGAGTCAGAAATGAGAAAATATAAGAAAGATTTAGACTAGACTACAAATGAGATTTCTCACAGGTATTTATCAGAATATTGGATTTGTTTCAAGTTCTCAAGTAACAGGGACATCTCCTCAGTGAAATACTTTTACAGCCTTGCTTACTAACACTGTAAATCTGAGAAAGCTTATGTCATTTTTAACTCAATTTAGACATAAAGATAAAAGATGTGGTCAATCATGCAAATAAAGTTTCCCAGTTTTTAAAATAATTACTGAAAACACAAGGAAAAATATCAATGAGACATATCCCCAAGTAGGGAGCAGAGACATACGTATTGTATTTGGTGTGCAGTTAATTTTAATTCTCAGATTTAAAAATGAACATAAAATGCAGACTTACTTGATAGAAAATTTCTAAAGAATACTTCTTCTGTTTTAAAATGTTTCCTATTCCATAGTAATATCATTTAATGTTCTACAAAGTTTACTTATGAATTATGCTTGTTTTTATTTATTCCTCTTTCCACAATAAAAGGGAGAAAGTATTTGTCCACTTTGATTTATCAATGTATTGCAAACACTGAATACTGCCTGACAGAATATTCACTCAAAAATTTTATTTTAATATATGGGAGATGCAGAGTAATTCCCTGGAGAGGTATTTTTAAAATATACAATAAACATCTTAATTGCATGAAACTCCTATAGTTTTTTCTACCACATTTTTAGACTGAATACTCTTTCAATTCTCATCACATGACAAAAATATTGAAATATTATTTTATAGCGAGAGAACAGAGTGATAACAAGTCTTCTCTCTAGTAAGAGTGACTATTTTCCCTTATTTTTGATTGGAATACTTAAAATATGTGAGCTTATATAAATGTGTATGTATATACGTATGTATGTGTATGTGTGTGTGTGTGTCTTGATACTATACTATCCCCACAGATTTCTGCCCAACAAAGAAAGGAATTAAGATAAATTCTATTTCATACGATTCCTACCTAAAAATAATTTAAAAGTATTATACATTTATAATTATATATATCGCATTATTCTTGAAATGAGACAACTTCCACTTTGATCAGACATTGGTAACAACTGAATCCCCTCTTTAAAATTTTAATCCTGATGCCTAAAATAATTTTTTCATACATTTTACTTTTTGCTCTAACCATTTCAAATTTCCTTCTTCACCACCTACAGTCTTCCAGTGTAGGATATTCTAGAAAATGCTCACATCTTCCTACATCCTCTGGGACTGCATCTTTGTAGCACAATGCCAGATGTCACAGTGCAATGGACGGAGGTATATTCTTGCAATCCATTCCCTACATCAAGTGGTTAGCGTTACTTAAGCAAAAAGCAATTGTGGGGAAGCAGATTTGGCTTAACTGATAGAGCATCCGCCTACCACATGGGAGGTCCAGGGTTCAGATTCAGGGCCTGCTTGACCCGTGTGGAGCTGGCCCATGCACAGTGCTGATGCACGCAAGGAGTGCTGTGTCATGCAGAGGTGTCCCCGGCGTAGGGGAGCCCCATGCGCAAAGAGTGTGCCTTGTAAGGAAAGCCGCCCTGTGTGAAAAAAGCACAGCCTGCTCAGGAGTGGTGCCACACACACGGAGAGCTGATGCAGCAAGATGATGGAACAAAAAGAGACAGATTCCAGGTGCCACTGACAAAAATGCAAGCGGACACAGAAGAACACAAAGCGAATGGACACAGAGAGCAGATAACCGGGGGCTAGGGAGGGGGAGAGAAATAAATTAAAAATAAATCTTAAAAAAAAAAAAGCAATTGTGAACAACATAAGTATATCCCACAAAACCCAACGAAATGGGTCCCTAACTCAGCTTTCCATAGCTGATCCCAGAATGCTCATAGTGCTATACACAAGGCAAGTGTAAAAGATGCAGTGATTTTAACTGACTGCAGTTATATTATCTTTTGAAAATTTCACAGATGGCCATGTGAACATATTGTGAGGCTACCTCCTAAGACCTTGGTGGGGCTACAGCAGAGAACCCTGGAGCTTAGATTTCATGAACTTCCTGGTAAACTTCCTCTACTCATGCAAAGACTGGATTTCCTATCTTTTGGAAGGAGTGAGAAGCAAAGATACATCTACCCTTCTTTAAAAAAAAATTAACAAAAAATACTTTAATAGGGAAATATAACAGAGGGGGGTATAATCAAAGAGAAATATAATTTATAACCCTACCTGAATGGAAAAAGGATCAGATAGTCAATATTTAAGTTAAGACTTGGCTAATAAAAAAGGAAGTCTAATAATTATTGATTCACCTTTATGTCTCTAAGTAACCTTAACAGGACATTAAAGGCTACTTAATTGCTTATCTGATGAGTTACACTGAGGGTCACTCCCCAAGAAGAATCATTCCCTTCAATTTGTGAAATCTATTTCCATGTTTCCTCCAGTGTTCAGGAGTTTTATATGGAGTTTCAGGGAATTTTTGCTAATATTCTCTAAAAGGGATGGGTTGATTGGTTGAATGAAATGATACAGTCACTCAGCAGTTGAGGTTATCTCATCATAGAAAAAAGCCTTATAATTAGTTTAGGGGTAGCATAGCCCAGTGTCCAGCACTAGATTCTCAATGCATTTTAGTTGGCTAAATGTATGAAATTACTCATCCTAAATAGCCACCTTAAAAACTAAAGATAGGGAAGGGCTGTGGCTCCAGTCTACCATACGGGAGGCCCTGGGTTCGCATCCTAGGGTCTCCTTGTGAAGGCAGGCTGGCCCACAGGCCATGGAGAGCTGACAGCCCACGCGGAGAGCTAACGGCCCGTGCTGCAGAGAGCTGACGCAGCAAGATGATGCAACAAAGGGAGACAAGCAGACACAGAAAAAATGTGCAACAAATGGACACAGAGAACAGACAGCAAAACAAGCCACAAGGGGGGGAGTAAATAAATCTTTAAAAAAACAAAAACAAAAAACAAAGGATAAAACTTTAAGAGGAAATGAGGAAGGATGTGATCATTTACCACCAAAGGCTAAAAGTTCCAACTAGAGGAAAAAGCACAAACAATATTACCTAAGAAATGCCTAACCTTTGCTAGTTCTCATTTTTAATGAAATATAATAATAATATAATATAATAAATAAAAGTTACAGGGTGACTCAACAAGCAGGAGAATCCCATCCATCAGCCATGTGGGATCTAAGCCCCCTCTCAATTTAGAGGTGGAGTGGATATTGCCTTCCTAGGAATAAAATATCGATTAGAGTGGACCTTCTGGTATTCTACTATAGAATTAATGTGACTCTAGCAATGGAAGAAATTATATCATTGATGTGGAGACAGTGGCCACAGGAGTTGCTGAAGGCAGGGAGAGGGAAAAAGAGGTGTGCTGTGGGGGCATTTTCAGGACTTGGAGTTGTTCTGAATGATATTGCAGGGACAGATGCAGGACATTATGTATCCTGCCATAATCCATTGAATGGACCAGGAGAGAGTGTAAACTACAATGTAAACTATAATCCATGCTGTGTAGCAGTGCTCCCAAATGTATTCATCAAATGCAATGAATGTACCACACTACTGAAAGAAGTTGTTGATGTGGGAGGAGTGGGAGGGTGTGGGGAGTGGGGTATATGGGAATCTCTTATATTTTTTAATGTAAAATTTTGTGTGATCTATCTTTAAAAAAAGATAATAAAAAAGTTAAAGGTTAATAAAAATGAATTTTGAAAATGAGAAAAGTTCAAAAAAATTACTGTCAAAAGTTTTGAACAAATTGTAAAATGAAAAGATTGGAAAGAATAAAGGATTAAAATACTAGTACCTCTCCTTGGATATTTCAGAGGAATCTCCAGTTCTAAAATGTACTCATGCTTATTTCAGAATATTCTTATCCCAATGCATATTAGTTCCCTAGATTCATATGCTTAAATTCATAAACCTGGGATAATCTTGAATTTTGTCTTTTATTCAAATCCTGAAATTCTAACGATCATCAAATCTTGCCAAGTCTACTTCCCAAATATATATCAATTCACCTAAACCCCTCCAGCATTCAATCCACTACTATTCATGTCCTAGATTACCACTACTCACACTCTCAGATCTACCCTCTCAAATCCATTTTTCAAAATACAAGAGTGATCTTTCAATAATGCAAGTCTGATGAGGTCACTCCCTTGCTACAATGGCTTCCTATCACCATTGAAAGAAGGTCAATATCCTAGAAAAGATACCCAAATAATCTCATGGTCTTGCCCCTGCCTACTTCCTCATCTTCTCCTCAGGCCACTTTTCAGCTCTTTTTGCTACCTTTTGCTATAGTGGACTTCTCTCAACTCATCTGGTATGCCCTGTTCTTTCCTAAAGGCCTTGGCACCTGTGAGTCCTTCTGCATGGTACTTGTCTTCTCCCTCTCCCTCATTTGACCGCTCTTACTCATGCTTCAGGTCTCAGCTTAAACCCCACATGGTAATGGAAACTTTTCCTGAGACCTCACAATGGGGAGGACTCATTCTTATTCTCTGACAATACTTTGCATTCTTCTTCAAAATACTTATCACACTTGTAATTACTAGATCAGTATCTTTTTCTCCTACTAGATTGTTCCATGAGAGCAGGGACCTCATTCCTTGCTTTCTTTCCAGCACCTAGCACAAAATCTTCCCTAGAGTACATCTCAATAAATGTTTATAGAAAGAATGGATGGGTGAAAAAATAAAAGAGCAAAATGCAGGTTGAGAATAATTTAAAAAGATAAAACAATAAAATATATAGAATTACCAAAATTAATACTAAAAAGAAGAGCATCCTGCAACATTTTTTTTTTTAATGTGGAATACTTCACGAATTTGCGTGTCATCCTTGCGCAGGGGCCATGCTAATCTTCTCTGTATTGTTCCAGTTTTAGTATATGTGCTGCTGAAGTGAGCACCTGCAACATTCTTGAAAGAATGGAAGGAGGAACTACCCATCTGCAGAGAAGATTCTTACGTAAAGCACTCCACAGAGGCCAGTGCCTATCCTCCACTGGCAGTACAAGCTGTTTCAGAAGCTATTCCCCTGCTGGAATTGGAAGCTCCATTTCCCAAAAACAGGGGAGGAAGAGCTAGTGATTGCTAAATTCACTGGGCTAAAGTATATCCCTAAGAACAGCTAAAGCTTGAACCTGTCCAAGTCAGAAAGAGGCTGGGAACAGCCATCTTAACACTGTCCCTGGCACTAGGGGAAGCGGGAGGGACTGAAAATCACAGTGCAGATAGGGACCAGCTTCTTTCCCTCCAGATTGGATTGCAGCTCTAGTCTCAGCCCCATCACACCTCTGGCAGGGAGGAAGCTGGGGGATCTGTTCCAGCCTCTCCAGGAAACTACAGTCCAAGCCATGGAGGCTGCTGATTATCCTACTTTGGCAGTGCAAGCTGCCCCAGATTCTATTCTGTGGCTGAAACTGGAAGCTCCATTTCCCAAAAACAGGGGAAGAAGAGATGGTTGGCCACCAATTTCAGCTACTGGTTAGTAAATTTGGCTGGCTAAAGTATAACTCTAAGAACAGCTAAAGTTTGAACATGGCCAAGTTGGAAAGAGGTCAGTAACCACCATTTTGACTCCAGCCCAAGCACGAGGGAAAGATGGGCTGATTGAAAATCACATTGATGGTAGGGCCCAGTTTCTTTCACCCAGACTGGCCTGCAGCCCTTGCCCAGGCTTCAGCCCCAACTTTAGCAGGGAGGAAGGTGGTGGACCCTGCACCAGCCTCTCTGGGTAACTGCAGGTACATTCGGCTGGCACAGACTGTGTAGTGAGAAGTCTACCAGGGCAACTGCAGTCATTTTGGACCCACACAAAATAGATTGCTGCCCACACCTGCAGCTCCATTCCCACCCCAGGCAGGGGAGGAAGGGGGAAGCCTCATCAGCCTCTCTGGACAACTATAGTTTAGGCCTGCATGACCTGGATTATTACACATGGCTGTGGCTCTGTCCCTACCTCTGGCAAAGGAGAAAGTTAGGAGAAACTACATTGGTCCCTGGGACAATGAGGGCAGCTTGAGCCTCCAAAGCTTACCACACCAACTACATCCTTGGCTCATACTACACAACCAACAAGGGAGGAAGGGAAAGAAAGCCCTAAACTAAAGAGAGAAAATGCACACAGAAAGGGCAAGAAAGCCCTAAACTAAAGAGAGAAACAGCACCTAGAATAAGATTCTAGTAAGCCAGATGCCAAGACACCAACAAAAAATTATAATCCACACCAAGGAACAGGAAGATATGGCCCAGTTAAAGGAATAAGACAAGGCCCCAGATGACATAAAGGACTTGAGACAACTAATCATAGATGTTCAAACAAAGCTCCTTAGTAAATTCAATGAGATGGCTTAAGAGATTAAGTATATTAAGAAGACATTGGATGAGCACAAAGAAGAATTTGAAAGCATACATGGGTAAATAGCAGGTCTTACGGGCATGAAAGGCACAACAAATGAAATTAAAAATACACTGGAATCATATAATGGCAGATTTGAACAGGCAGAAGAAAGGATGGTGAGCTTGAAGAAAAGGCCTCTGAAAGTGAACACACAAAAAAACAGATGAAAAAAGAATAGAAAAAATTGAACACGTTCTCAGGGAATTAATAACAGCAACAGACATGCAAACATACATGTCAAGGGTGTCCCAGAAGGAGAAGAGAAGGGAAAAGGGGCAGTTGGAATATATGAAGAAATAATGGTAGAAAATGTCCCAACCCTATTGAAGGGCATAGTTATCCTAGTCCAAGAAGCATAGCATATTCCCATCCGAATAAATCCAAACAGACCAACCGTAAGACACATACTAATCAGAAAGTCAAATGCCAAAGACAAAGAGAGAATTCTGAGAGCAGTAAGAGAAAAACAATGCATAATATATAAGAGATACCCAGTAAGATTAAATGCCGATTTCTCATCAGAAACTATGGATGCAAGAAGACAGTGGTATGATATATTTAAGATACTGCAAAAGGAAAACTTCCAGTCAAGAATCTTATAACCAGCAAGATTGTCTTTCAAGAATGAGGGAGAATTTAGAATATTCACAGATAAAAAGAAACTGAGTTTGTAACCAAGAGCCTGGCTTTGCAGGAAATATTAAAGGGTGTGCTACAACCTAGAAAGAAAAGACAGGAAAGAGAGGCCTGGAAGAGCATCTAGAAATGAAGATTATATCAATAAAAGTAACTAAAAGTATCAAAAGACTGGTGAAAATAAAGTGTGACATATAAAAAACCCAAATATTCAGGAATAAATTTAACCAACGATGTAAAGCATTTGTATTAAAAAAAAAACTATAACTCATTGCTAAATTTTAAAAGATCTAAATAATTGGAAAACATTCCTTGTTCACAGATTGGAAGACTAAATAACATTAAGATGTCAATTCTACTCAGATTGATATACAGATTCAATGCAATTCTGATAAAAAAAAAATTCCACCAGCATTTTTAAATAAGAGGAAAACACAATTATCAGATTTATTTAGAAGAGTAAGAATAGCCAGAAACATCTTAAAAAGGAAAAACAAATGTATAGAACTTTCATTTCCAGATTTAAACCATATTACCTGGCTACAGTGGTAAAAACAGCACAGTACTGTCATAAAGACAGACATGCGGACCAAAAGAACTGAACTGATGGTTCACAAACAGACCCTAACATCTATGGTCAAGTGATTTTTGACTAACCTGTCAAACCCACCCAAATAGGGCAGAACAATCCATTCAACAAATGGTGCTGAGAGACCTAAAAATCCATTAGTCAAAAGAAGGAAAGAAGACCTCTATCTCATTACTTACAGAAAAATTAACTCAAAATGGATCAAAACCTAAATATAAAAGCAAGAACCATAAAGGAGAACCACCCAGTGCAAAAAAATGCAGCCTGCTGAGGAATGGCACTGCACACACAGAGAGTTGATGCAGTAAGATGATGAAACAAAAAGAAACAAAGATTCCCATGCCACTGACAAGAATATAAGTGGACACAGAAGAAAACACAGAGAATGGACACAGAGAGCAGACAACTGGGCAGGGGGAGGGAGGGAAAGAGGAGAGAAATAAATAAAAAATAAATCTTAAAAAAAAACCTCTATGCTCATAGAAAGGTGGCACCATATCTCAAACTCCTTTGTGTACTCCATTCCTAACACAGGCTGATTTAATAAAATAAGCATAAAAATAATTGCTGATAATTAAAAAATAATTTAAGAATGGAAAACATTGTATATGATGAATATGAAGTAAATTCATGTCTGACAAAAAATCATGTAAATGATTCATGGACAACACTGAATAAAATAATTTGAGAGCCATATCAGATGAGAGTCCACAAAATGATGACTGATTTTGAACAAAGAAATATAAACGCTTAAACTTTAAATTATTTTAATCCTTCCAGTATGCAAAAAGAAAGTTTTGGAGCACATAACCCAAGCAAAAATACATTAAATATTTGAACATGATTACAATCATCCTTAAACTAAACCATAAGCTGAACTTGAGTTAGAGATTGAGGAAAGTAATGTAAGCAAAAATTTAAAAAGCTCTTTTCACACTAGCCCTTATTCTCCTGTAGAATTGCTAAAGCCAGTATGCTGGCAATTGAGAATGAAAAAATTTTTGTTTTAGTCTTTAATAATACCTACTTATTGGCACACCTTTTTCTCAAAAACCTTTTATTACATTTAGTGAAAACACTGAAACAATATGTTTATTACTAGTCAGCATGTTAAAATGTAATATGAATAATAAAAAGAGGGTACTTTGATTTTTTTTCAAAATACATTGATGAGATACTTGAGGCTTTCAAGTTTCATTACTAAGTTTTCAATTTTGCTTACATATACTGTTCATAATATATTTATAAATGTAATGTAAGGACATAAAATAATTTATTTATTCTTCTTTAAGATGGCTAACTTTAGAAAGTTTATTTAAAAAAATAGGCCAATCTTGCAGATTTGTGTTCACCCCCATTTATGTGGTAATGACGGAAAATTATCCTTTATGCCCCATAACAAATAATTTACATGGAGAAGATAGGAAAAGGAGAAAGAAAGGAGATTTGTATTTATTAGAGAGGAATGACCAATAATAAAATGACTCATAAGGTGCGGTCTCAGAACTCAGATCACAATCCTCCTGTACTTTGTTCAGAAAAGCTTCCCCCAAAAAGTTGAACTACTTTTCCTCATGAATATTTTGGCACATTGTACATGTGTAACTATTACACTGTTTCAGTGCCAACTTTTCCATTCTACTTCATGTTCCTTCCATACACATCTGTTCACTTTTTAAAAATTGGTTCTCACACTACCTTCTTTAACATTATCTCCTATAAAAATTTTTACTCTTCTCTCTGAAGTTTCTACTTTGTTACATTCGTCTTACTGTGTGTGTAGTAGAGAATCCAAAAATTCACCAACATCAATTATTTATATTATTGTTATAAGTTATACTGTTGAATGAAAATAAGACCCTTAATAAGAAAACTTTTACAATGACTAAAGCTTGGTTAGGATGTCCTGAGGGGCTGGATAAGCAAATTCCATGGTATTTTAATAAATAATTTTAAGAATTGGTATACTACTGTTTCTACCACATTACAGACTAGACATCCTGAAAACTATCCCAATTCAAAATATCCAATAATGATAGATAAAATAGAATAAAAGTTCTTCTAAGCTTGTGAGAAGGGGGCGGGGAGATATCATTAGAACAGAGATTCTAAGTCCAGACTGAAAGCAAGCAGCTTCCCAGAGGATCTCAGCAGATCTCCAGTAGCCTAGAGCCTCTGGTGTTAATGACCATGCCATGTATGGAATGAACGTGCATGTGCTAGTCCACTAGTCCCGGGAGGATGATGAGAAAGACTTGGAACAGATGTGGGTCACCCCAGCAAGCCCACTTTATATCAGTGAGTGCCAACCAACTCCAAACACATAAGAAAGTCCAGCTGAGATCTGTTGAGTACACCTAGTCAAGAACCAACCTAAGCTGGCTGAAACACAGAGAAGCAGGCAGGAGAAATAAATAGTTTTAAGCCAGAGTTTTGAGATAAATTATTACACAGTTATAGAAAACTGACAGAAATTGATCCTGGAAGTAGGATGTTGTTTAGTATAAATCTAAAATACATGGCAATGACTTTGTAGTAGCAGGTGGAAGCTGAGAAAGTAGTAAGGAAATTATTATAAGAGACTGGAAAAATGAAGACCAGTGTTACGTGGTGTTAAAATATTTGGTAAAACTATCATCAACTGTAAATTGGAAGATAGAAAATGTACCTAATAAATATGTAAAATTGGGTAAGGAGATCTCCAGGAATAATACTGTAAATATCACCTATTCACTTTCAACTACATATGATAAGTTTCTTCAGAAAAGAACTGGTTGGTTTTCAAGAAAAATATAGAGGTAATATTAAGAGTCTGGCTGGGGTTCCTAGCTCCAGTATTTCTAGACAGCTAAAGATTTTTAAATGAATATAATGTCTTGTGCAAATATTAAATTCATGGCACTGTCAGAAAGACAGGTCTTGGGGTAAAGAAGAAATAGAGGATGTGGCTGTAAGACTCATTATTAAGACCTCTGAGAAAAATAAGGTTGTACCTATTAAGGGGGTTGCTTCACAATATCTAATATACCAGTAATTCAAACTTTCCAAATCTGTCTCAAAAAATAATCATGGGTGTGGTTTTCAGCACACAAAGGGCAATGGACTCAAATACATAGGAAACCCACAAGTAACTTGAGACTGTTGAATTGTCAAAAGCAATAGCCTGGAGTAAATGGAACTGAGACTACTCAAGATGTAAAAAGAACATTGAGTCACCATTTTTCAACAGGGTATAAGCAGGGTAAGGAAGTCTCTCAAAGGTATCTTTTCCAATGCCTTTTTCAGAAGTGACTGAAGATATTAACAAAAAAGGAAGAAACTTCCAGAGGGTATAGCCAAGAGCTGGTGGAAAGCAGTAAGTAGATGAGCCACTCCCAGGGAACAAACTGGAGCCCAGTTAAGAAATACCTCCCCAACCCCAGGGATGTTTTCCCAGCAAGAGTTTAGAATTACTATGGACCAGTGACTTCTATAAACTTCCCTCCCATTGCTTCCCTTTGCGAATGGAAGCATTTATCGAGATTACTACATTTGAGTCTCATCATTTAATGAAAAAAGGAAACAAACTCTCATCATTCACAGGTAATATATTTTTCTATATGGAAAAAAAAAATAACAAAAACCAGAACTCAGAGACACATTATAAATTATTAAGAGTTCAGCATGTTTTCTGAATTTAATTCAAAATTATAAAAATAATTTTCTTCCTACTTACCAACAAGTTTGAAAAGGCAACTTATAAAACATATACCAGTTACATTAGCAATGCAAGGTAACTAGGAATCAATTTAATTAAAATTCATGTGATCTTTTGAACAAAACTGTGACTTGATTAAAAAACATTATGAAGTTTAATTAAGTGGAAAATATGCCATGTTCACAGATAGAATGACTCAGAAATGTAAAGATTTCAATCCTTCCCATCAGTTTAAGAATGATGCAACTCCTCACCCAATGTATTACCAGAAATAGGCAAACAGGTCAGTGGAAGAAAACAAACACCCCAGAAACTAGGTAAGTGACAGAGGATACATGCGTTATCAGTGGGCAAAGGATCAACTGTTAATAAATAGTTCTCTCAAACTGATTATACATAGAATGGAAAATACGTCTCAATTTCTTATAACATAAAAAAATCATTTGCAGGTGGATTAAAGACCTAAATTTGAAAAACAAAGTATTTAGAAGAAAATAAAAGACAAAATTTTTATGATTCCAATTAAGAAAGAAAATCTTAAACGAAACACCAATATTACACATTAATATCAAAAATTTTCTGTTAATAGAAGGCACTATTTAAAATTGGTACGATAATCCTCGAAATTAGAAAATGTATTTGAGAAACAACCAACAAAGATTATCATCCAGAATATTTAATAAATTCAAATAAAAAAACTGGGCAATGAAAATGGGCAAAAGAGTTAAGCATGCATTCAATCTTATTAAAAATTTGAAAATTGCTCATTAAAATCTTGTGAAACCATTTTCCATTAAAATTGATGATAGGCAGTGTTGTCAAGGACCAAGATATAAAAAACAAGCAAACAGTATTACAAACTGAGTGAGTGGACATTGATAAAATCTCTTTGGGAGAAATTCTACATTGTTTAGTAATGTTGAAAATGAACATGCCCTATTGCTAAGTAAGTCACTTCTAATTTTGTATCTCTGGGGAACTACCATTCATGCACACAAGGAAATGTATATACCAGTGTTATAGCACCATTGGGTGGGTATATGTAGGAGCAAAGTTGCGGAAAAATTCCTACAGGAAGATACAATTTACATAAAATTTAAAATCATATAAAACTACGCAATATATTTTTAAAGAAAGTGTCCGTGTTTTTTCTTACAAAAAAACAATACGAAAATGAACATAATATTCAGGATAAGGATGGCACTGGCTACCATCAAGTAGAGTTACACAAAGGCTTTCCACTATATCAGTAGTAAGTTATACTTTAGCTATATGGTAGATACACAATTTTTCATTATATTATTCTTCACATACTTTGATGTGTGATATAATTTTAATATAAAAGTATAGGGAAGCAGACATAGCTCAACTGACAAAGCATCTGCCTACCGTATGGAGGGTCCAGGGTTCCATACCCAGGGCCTCCTGACTCGTGGTGAACCGGCGCACGCACAGTGCTGCCACATGCAAGGAGTGCACCCCAAAAGGAGAGCCGCCCCACATGAAAAAAAGCACAGCCTGCCCAGGAGTGGCGCCACACACATGGAGAACTGACTCAGCAAGATGACACAACAAAAAAGAGATGCAGTTTCCCAGTGCTGCCTGATAATGCAAGCGGAAGCAGAACACACAGCTAACGGACACAGAGAGCAGACAATGGGGGGAAGGGGAGAGAAATAAATAAAATAAATCTTAAAAATAAATAAATAAATAAAAAGTCAATGGTGAAAAACAAAAAAACAAAAAGAGAATATATGCTAAGTAAATGGAAACCCAATTAGTTGTGATTTTCACTTTTGGTTTAGATATACTCTTCGGTTAGATTAACACCTCCACTCTCTCAGCTGATGATGAGGTTGCTTCTTGTTTCAGTGAGAAAATGAAAGCAATCAGAATAGAATTTGCTCTTTTTACCACCAAACCCACCAAAATACTTGCCTTCCTACCTACCGTTAGAATGGATGAACTGTCATTTATTTTCTAAGATCTAGCATGTAGAAGGTATTCACTCAACATTTATTGAATGAAAGAATGACACAAAACTTAGGTAATATATGATTCAGTAATGCATTATCAACATTATTAGTCATTGAGGAGATGCAAATCAAAACCTCAGTGAAATATCAATTAACACCCAGTAGAATGGCTATTATTATAAAGACAGATAATGATAAGAGTTGACAAGAATGTGGAGGAATAGGAAACCTCACACCTGGTGGTTGGAATGTAAAATGGTGCAGGAACTGTAGAGACAATCTGGCAGTTCCTCAAAAAGTTAAATATAGAGTTACCATATGACCCACAAATTTAACTACTGGATATATAGACAAGAGAAATAAAAGCATATAGGTATGCAAAACATTTTTATAAGAATGTTCATGATGCATTATTAATAACATCAAAAAGTGAAAGAACCCAAATATTCATCAGCCAATCAATAATCAAAATGTAATATATATAAATAATGGAATATTATTCAATAATAAAAGGAAATGTGTTGATATATACTATAACATGATGAATTCTGAAAACACTATGCTAAGTGAAAGAAACCAATCACATTTCTCATATAAATGGAATAGAAAATATGATTCCATTTATATGAAATGCCCAGAATAGGCAAATATTTAGAGAAGGAAGTAAATTAGTGATTGCCTAGTACTGGGGGTTTGGAGGAGAATGGGCAGTAAATTCCAACTGGTATGAAGTTTCTTTTTGAGATAATGAAAATGTTCTAAAGTTAGATTGTGGTGATTGTTGTACCTTTCTGAATATACTAAAAACCATAAACTTCAAAATTTAAATGGGTGAATTTTATATGTGAGTATTATCTCAATAAAGTTATTATCTCAATAATGCTGTTTATAAATTTTAAGTTTTATGGTGGAGTAAAGCGTGATATAAGGGAAAGAGTATAGATTTGAAGTCAGACAAATCAGGGTTCAAAAGCCAGGAGCTAAGCATTTTTATTCCAGCTCCTTAAAGTTCTGTGATCTTGAGCCAATCACTTAATCACTATATTCTCATTTGTTAACAGTAAAAGTATAATCACCTCACTGATTCAAGAACTAAATTAGATAGTATGTTGAAAAGCACCAACCATTCTTGCTCACCCAAATAGGCACCAATATAGTAGTCTCCTCCTGCCCTTTTGCAGAGTATGGGCATTTTCATACTATACAAAAGTATAAAGAATAGTGATGGTTGGCTGTTGTGTCAACTTAGCCAGGTAATGGTGCCAGTTGTTTGGTCAAGCAAGCACTGGGCTAATTATAATATAAGGACATTTGTGGACTTCAATCATAAGTGAGTTGATTACATAGATGGCTGATTACAATCAACCAAGGAGATTGCCATCAGCAGTGAGTGATGTTTTATCCTATCAGTCGAATGCCATTAAAAGGGGAAGTGATTTCAGCATCAAGAGAATTTCCAGCTTTACTTCTAATAGCCAACATCTCCTGGAAACTCATCAAGGACCTTCATCAGAGCCTCTGATTTGCAGCCTAACTGCAGAATTTGGGCTTGTGCACCCCCATGGTCACATGAGAGAATTTTATAAAATCTTATACTATTTATAGTATTATAGTATTATAGTTGGTTTTCCTAGAGAACCCTGACAAATACAAATAGTAAAAATAAACTCTGTATAAACCCATCATACTTTTTCAACTATCATCAATTCAAGGGTAAACTCATTACACCTTTATCCCCACCCACAGCCATTCCACTATTCTACTTCCCTATTCAGATGGTTTTGAATCCCACTTGCCCAATCATATCATTTGTAAATATTGCAGTATGCATATCTAAAATGTAGGAGAACTATTTTGATAAACAAAACAAACCATTATCACACCTAAAATAAATTAATAATAATTCTTGAATATCAACAAATATCTAATCAGTTTTCATATTTTCCTGTTTTTCTCAGAGAAATTATTTATCTATAAAAATCACTCTCTAAGACTCCATAGATTGCAACTTATAGCCATTTATGCTTTCAATCTATAGATTTTCCTTTTCTGTCTCATTTTTTTCCTGGTAATTTTTCTTCACCAAACCTGAGTTGTTTGTCCTGTGAGTTTCCCACAGTTTAGATGTTTTTCCCTTTAGATCTCTGTGATGTGGTTTTAAATCTTAGCCTGTCCCTAGTAATTTCTGTAAATGAGCAATTAGATCTGGATTAAAATATTATGTTTTATGTTTTTTTCTCCAAATACTACTTCAGAGAGAATGGTTACAGTTTCATCTGGAGGAGTACCAGATTTTTTAATAATGTTGGCAACATTGAGAATTACTACTTAGATTCATTAATTCACTAGGAATTGCCAAATTGCCAAATGTCTAATTTTATCAACCCTTCTTCATTTATTTGTTGGAATACCTCAATAAAGAGAAACTTTTCATCATCAAATGATTTGGTTACTCTAAAATTTCACATCCATATTCATGTTCAAATTGTCTCTATTCTTCCCAAGGAGAGATTATTTAAGTTGGCCCTTTGGCTCTTCTGACACAGTCCTAGGGTTCTTTAATAGTGTCCTTGATATGTGGTATGACAAGATATTCCAAGATCATTTTGTATATTCTCTTCTACAGACCTGGAGTCAGCCATTAATCTAAGGGACCCTGATCCCTTTTAGTGAGAACTGGGGACCACAATTTGGACACTAGGGGTACTCATTGCTCTTGGACTGGTAATAGTGGACGAGCTAAGAAACGTATCTCCAAATATATTACTTTCACATGATCTCAGACTTAAAGAAAAAGTGCAAAAAGAGATTGCAATACTAAGTATTATTGATTACCCCTTACCCAGGCGGCCAAGATGTTAATGTCAATATTTTTGTTTGACATTTTACTTTTTCATTTTGGTTAACCTTTCGACTGCTTGCTGGCTCATAGTCTCTCCCTCAAATATGTATACATAAAGATATATATTTGCTCAGACATGCCCCATCATATTGTGAATGCATCTTTACTTTCTGCACAAAAAGGCATTCCAAGATTAATTTGTACTTTCCCAGATGCAGCCCTAGATTCAGACATGTCTCCAAGGAGTCTTAGTTCCTTTTCATAAAGAATGGTATTTAGAAACCATGATCTGTGTACTAGTGTGCTCACTGCCACTTGTATTTTATTTTTAAAGATAAGATATATTATGAATTCTTAATGATAGTCAATTCAAACTAAGACTACAGGATTTTTACTTAAATTTATTGATCATACATCTGTATTTATTTCCCTCTCTGCCCAACTTCTGGTTCTGAATAAGACCAACATAAATATTTCGCTGGTTTATCATAGAACGCATACACAATAGTCTCATTATAATACTAGCAAAACCATCACTGGCAAAATGATTACTAAAAACAGTCATCATGTTTCACGTGGGGCTTTGCTGTGCTGTGCAGTCCCATGTTGTAGTTTTTAGCTTTCCTTTCGGTGATGTGCATGGCCTTGGACATTCCCTGTGGGCCACTGTCGTGCCTGTGGAGTGGTGCTGCTTGTGACAAACACTGTGTTGTAACTATGTTTTCACCTTTTCTATTCTTTTCCAGAGACTGATAGACAACCTTTTTGCCAGTTCTTTGCGGGTTGACCCTTGGCTTACCATTCTCTAATATCATCCTATTTTCTGGTGACCTGTATTCTGGTTGTTACCTCCATGAGTTTACACAATATAATTGGTTCGTAGTGGCACTGCCCTACAGTGTTTGTTCTTTTGAGTCTGGGCTTGCTTCACTCAACGTGGTGTCCTCCAGGTTCATCCATGTTGTTAAGTGCTTTGTGACTTCATTTCTTCTTACTGTTTTGCTTTCATATTAAGAGAAGGAGGTATAGGTAACAAGAACAAGGAATTTGGTTACCTAGTCTCAGGCTAAAATTTTTTTCCTGACATAGCACCATGTGCTTGTTTAGTTTTTAATGTATTTACCCTTTCCGTGGACACATAGTTGCTAGAAATAGTGAAGAATCTTTAATACTTTTACCTTTTAAATCTCCCATTTCTTAAAAATTAATAATGTCTTATAAAATGTGATTAATCTTCAGTGATACTATTTCAGCCATGCAATTAACTGCTTTTCTCAAGTTATAGTAATTTTCTACATATGTTCATCACTTGATATAAAAAAAGAGAGGGTAGAGGTTTTGATGTATGAATGTTGTTCTCATGCAAAAATCAATCTTACTGTTTATTGTAAACTATTTTTATGAGTAAAGACAGTGCATTTGTATGTAGGATTTTCCAAATTAGGGTATCTGTTTTGCCTAGAATTTTTTTTCTAGAGTACTACATTACTACATTGGAATTGAATATTTTTAAAACATTTCTTTAATAAAAAAAACACTTAAGAGTGTATTGCTAGTCTCTTTGTCCTTAGGGTATATCCAAATATAAAACAATCAAATCACTATATTTACAATGACTTGGAATAATTCACCTCAGTGTTTATACCACAGCCTGATATGTATTGCACTCATTTGCTTCATTTGGCCTTTGATTATGAGAAAATACTGTTTTTACTTTGTTTTAAAATTATATAAAATATTTAAATGGTTCCCAAATCAAATATTCAAAATTTAAGATGCAAGCTTCTATCCCTATCTTCTACTTTCAATGTTTTCTGCTTTCCCTTCTCACATATGCAACTTTTAAAATACAATAAACAACCTGATGTGTATATGTGTGCTACAGTATGTCAGCTTTTGTTAATGTTGTTTTGGTTTTAATATAAGTAAATATTTATCTATATTTTCATTACATCAACTACAAAAAACACATTTCTTTTCATTGCCTTTTTCATTCAACAATATATCCTGGGGATTACTCCAGGTTCTCTATAGAGACCCCTCTCTCCATGCCTGTCTGCCTGTCTCCCTCCCTCCCTCCCGTCTTTCCTTATTTTTTTTTTCCTGTACAGTAACTCCATTATGTGGCTGTACTATAATTTATGCAGGATACCTCTCTTAATTTGGTTGTTTCTACTCTTTTCCTATTAAAATAGCACAAAATGCAACAGCCACTTGCTATTGCTTCCGATAGTTCCAAAGTAGGACCAACTAATCAAAGAATAATCGCACATATAATTTCCTAGGTATTGCAAAAATTCCCTCCATAGGGTTTGTACCCTTTTGCATTCCTACTAGCAATGTGCCAAAGTAACTATTTCCCCACTATCCTCACCAACAGAGTATTTTGACAAATTTGAGGATTTCTGTAAATCTGATAGGAGAGGAGTGGTGTTTAATTTGCATTTATCTTTCTTAAAGCAGGGCTGAATATGTTTCATATAGTTAAGCATTTTCATGTATTTTTCTGTGAATGACCTGCTTATATGGCCCATTTTTATACTCAAGTTTTTGAAGCTCCCTACAATAAGGGATATTAAGCTTTCTTTATCTATCTGTGGTGTAAATTGCAATTAATTTTCCTTGATTATCACTTGCCAGAATTTAGTTTTGTGAGGTATGTTTTTTTTTAAGATTTAAAAAAAAATTTCTCTCCCCTTCCCCCTCTTCCCCCCCCATTGTCCGCTCTCTGTGTCCATTTGATGCATGTTCTTTGTCTGCTTCTGTTGTCAGCGGCACGGGAAACTGTATTTCTTTTTGTTGCTTTATCTTGTTGTGTCAGCTCTCCGTGTGTGCGGCACCATTCTTGGGCAGGCTGCACTTTCTTTCACACTGGGCGGCTCTCCTTGCCCATGGGGCTCCCCTACTTGGGGGACACCCCTGCGTGGCAGGGCACTCCTTGTGTGCATCAGCGCTGCACATGGGCCAGCTCCACACGGGTCAAGGAGGCCCGGGGTTTGAACCGCGGACCTCCCATGTGGTAGACAGATGCCCTAACCACTGGGCCAAGTCCACTTCCTGCGAAGTATGTTTTTCAAACAAACATGGACAACAGCCATGTTGACAGAATATATATCAAAAATTATTTAATATTAGAAGAGCTCTCTGTTATAAAGAAGAGGTATTTGAACCTCCCCCTTATAAACAAACATATCATATAATGCATATACATAGATCACAGGAGGGTAGGCGAGAGATTCCGGAACATCATAAGCAAGACACAAGGACCACAGCAAATTAAGTATGTCCTGTCAGATATAGGAACCCTGAAACCGTTCTCCAGTAAATGACAGAAGCAACAGACTTCAATTTATTTGCCTAAGGAAAACTAAAATAAATGGAAATGGAATAGAAAAACAAAGCTAGTTGGCAAAAAAGACATCCTTACTTCAAAGGAGTTAAGATTTATTTCCTTCCACTGTGGTACTTAGCAAGGCAACCAAAAAGTAGCTGGAAGGACCATTAAACAGCAGGTCTGTACCGCATTCCAATGTTACCCATATAGCCAGTAGGAAATATATTAAAATAGACTGTCTCTGAGCTTCTTAGCTTTTAGCAAAGCAATATAACATAGTGGTTAATAACATGGGTTTGGAGTTAAATTTGTGTTCAAATCTGACTTCCGCAATATACCAGCTATATTTGTAACTTTGCTCAAGTTCCTAATCTCTCTGGGTTTTGATTTTCTTACTTGTAAAATGGAGATAATAAGAGCTTTCTCATTGGAATGTTGTGAGTATAACTGAGAAAAATTTACTTACAGCTCTCAGCACAGTGCCTGTAACACTCTGCTTCTGATAAATCCATTTGATTTTATTATCTGCTAACGTAGTTATTTACTAAGTCGCGTATATATTTAACTTCCATGTTGAAATATTATTTATGAGCATGAATTCTACACATCTTTAGCTGTTTCTAGATTACAACCACATGAAAAATTAGACACTAATACAATAGCCAAAAGAAAATGCCTCATTGGGGGAGAAATGAAAAGAGGTCACAAATGTTGGAAACGCTTGATCAGGAAAAAAATTTTTTTTAGTAAGTCTGGCTAGTTATTCACTGAGCAATTATTTACCAAAGGCTTAATGTGTACAAAAGCAGGTATTGTGAAGGATGAAAAGAGGTTCTAATAATAAAAACAGGAATTACTGACTAAGTGAAGAGTCTGCACCAGGTAGTGCAAGAAGGGACTCTATTTACATAATCCAACACAGAGGCTGTGAGTATAAACTCAGGAGAATAGGCTGCCTGGCTTTGAGCACCAATTCTTCTACTTATCACGGGACCAAAATGATCTTATAAAACTCCAAGAGCTCTTGTGTTTCCCATCTATTAAACTGGTGAATAATAATGTCTATTTCAATATGATGTAACTATTAAGAGCACTAGCTTTGTTGCTAATCTGCCTGGATTTCTGTTCTGCTTCTCCTAATTTCTAGGTATGTGCCCTTTGGTAAGTCTAGTAACCTCTGTGTCCCAGTTTTCTCAGTTGTCAAATGGGGATTACAGCCTCTACTTCATGGGGTATTAGTAAATACTAAATGAGATAATACAGGTAAATAATTCAACAATGCCTGGCATATAATAAATTCTCAATAATATTAGCTATTTTTAATTACTGAGTTGAAGCACATCTATATGAAATGCTTAGCTCAAGATCTAGAATATAGTATGCACTAAATAGGTTAGCTACTATTAATATATATTTAACAAAAGATTCAAAGAATAGGATCTCAACAATTTGACACATAGCAAGAGCTAAAGAGAGTAGCATATCTAATGAGTTGTCTAAAAATAAGCAGACTTTTTATTGCTCTAAATACTCTACAATTTATCTTTTACTGAAGCCAGAACATTGGGGACCCCTGTCATGCACCTCACTTTTGAGATTTCCTATGTAATTGTTCAGAGTTTTGTTTTTGCACTATAACATCAACCTAGGCCAAAGGACATTATTTGAAGAATTCCTATGAAACTAATTATTTTATTTACAATCACAGTATGTTTGAGAATGTCTACTGACTACACTTTATACAACATCTTCATGAGGATAAAGGGAGATCTTTTCCTTAGGATTCGGCAGCAAAACTATCAAGCTTCCTGGAGAAAACCTGTGTGCAGTGACCTTACGGATAATGCTGTCCCAGCCTGACAAAACCTCAGTGTGGCCCAGCTGAGCAATGATTCAGAACCTCAAGACTGCTTTTATACAGAGAGTTAATATTTTTAAAATACTTTTCCCATTTATTTATTTGAAATATTTCATATTTTAGATATATTTAACAATCTGCCTAAAATTATTTGAGTGATTAATGCCATTATTCACTAAAACCATCTACATTATACAGAGAAGGAAACTAAAACTCAGCATCTATAACTAACTTCCTGAAAGCTATATACTTAGTAAATGTCAGGATCAAGGTTCAGTGAAGGCCTATCTGTGGATTTTCCAGAATACAGGCTACCTCTTCAAGCAGTGAACACAAATACCCATAAGGAACAAGAAGTGTCATTGTGTTACAGTCACTGTGTTCTCTAATACTTGGGAAGAGGTCAGATCACTTTCTGCGTGGGCGATTTAGGGAGGTTAGAGCTTGAAGGATGGAGAATAGCTGGAGAGAGGGGAGAGAGTGACAGTGAGCAAAAATGTGGAAATACGTACAAAAGAGGACTTGCAAGTACTGCAGTCTGGCTTCCTACATGATTCTTTATTGACTTTAGTAGAGTGTGAACAGAAGAGAGGGAAATAAAGCTTAAGATAAAGACTTGAACCACACCACAGAGTGTTAATTCTATCTCAGAAATTTGGACTTAATTTAGTAGGGAGCAGGAATTCATGAGAAAAATTCTTCAGCAGCATTCTGTTTTAAGAAGATTCCTCTTGTTGGCATCTCTTAGGTGGGGTTTCATAGAAAGAGAAATTGAGAAAGTGATTTCCTGAGGGGGTGCTTTCAAAGAAAACCTGTACGGATGGGGAAGAAGTAGGCAAAGATGTGGGTTCAGCTGCAATCTCTACTCAGCCTGATCCTTGGGGAGCTCTGGAGTGTAATGACACTTTAGAACCTCCTATCAGCCAGTCACTGGCTGATGGCCAAATGAGGCTCTCTGGGCAAGATGGCTTCCATTGGGCCAAGGCAATTCTTGGGGTAAGCGTGAGCTCGTAAGCACCCAACACTCACAGCAGTTGAAGGAAGCATTGTACTGCCCTGGTAGAGGAGAACTGTATAGGTACCAACTATGTCTACTAAGTGGCATTTTGAGGTATGAATTGGAATCAGAGAAGCCTGAAGAATTATATAAAGATATGAAAAGTAATACAATCTAAACTTAGATGGTGTCCATGGGAGGCAGAATGATGTTCTCTCAAAGATGTTCACATCCTAATCTCCAGAACCTATGAATATGTTATTTTACATGGCAAAGGGACTTTTGATTAAGACTAAATAAAGATCTTAACATGGGGAAATACCGTGATTTATCTGAGCAAGCCCAATCTAATCAGACAGTCTCATAAAACTGGAGAAACTTTCCTGGCTGAGGTCAGAGGGAGACATTGCTAGCTTTGAAGACCAAGGACAGGGGTTATGTGCCAAGGAATGTGGGCAGCCTCTAGAAGCTGGAAAGGGAAAGGTGTTTTAGTTTGCTAAAAGCTGCCAAGTCAGTATACCAGAAATGGGTTGGCTTTTACAAAGGGGATTTATTAACTCATAAGCTTACAGTTCTGAGACCATGAAAATGTCCAAATTGAGGCTTCATCAGGTGATGCCTTTCTCCCAGAAGACACGCTATGGGTGATCCGAGACTCCTGTCACATGGAAAGGCTCAATGGCAGAACCTCTGCTCTCTCCCTTCTCCTTCAGGTCTCATAGTTTTCAGCTTCTAGCTTCCTCAGGTTTTCTCTCTCGGCTTCTGTGGGTTCCTCTCTTAGCCCAAGGGCCTTTCTCTCTCTCTCTCTTCATATCAATCCCATTTATAAAGGACTCCAGCTAGAGAATTAAGAACCACCCTGGGTCAAGCCTCACTAAAGTAATCTAAACAAAGGCCTTAACTGAAGTAATTTAATCAAGAGGTCCCATCTACAGCAGGTTCACATCCACAGGAACGGATTAACTCTAAGGACATGATCTTCTGGAGTCCACCCAGCTTTAAACTGTCATACAGAATAACAGATTCTCCCGCAGAACCTCCAGATAGGAATGCAGCTCTCCCAATACCTCGACTTTAGTCCAGTGAGACTCTTATAGAACTTCTGACCTACAGAACTATGATAATAAATTTATGTTGTATTAACTTGCATGAAAGCAATAGAAAACTAGTGAAATAGCTAGTGCAATGTAAAGGAAAAGATTCGCGAATAAGGAATTGATAGAATTCCCATGCTTTAAAAACAAACTGCTTTAAAAATAACACATCTCTTTTACTTAATTTTTTATTTCATAATTCCTTATCTCTGGATTCATAAACTAACTGTAAAAGTTTCAGAAAAAAAATTATTTCTGTGAAATGATACTTAAACTCAAATATGATAATTTTTTAAATCAGTATTTTATAACAAAAAGTTAAAAAAACTTTATATGTAGTGAACCCCCCAAATTGCTAAGAGAATATTAAAAGGAAAAAGAAGTACTTATTATAACATTAAAGACATAGGGGCCTAGTAAATGCAAACTGTAAAACACTCTGCTTTGACTGTTTTTTTAGTCACTGCCTGAGATTGACTTTTTCGTGTACACTGAAAATGCAGGATAATGGCCTGTGGACTTCACGGCCAGCAGAGGGTGCTATGGGAACAGGTTCTCCATGTCATCTGAGGATGCTTTCCAGGTAGGCGAAAGGATGGTAGCTATGGCCCTGAGAATCTGTCTAATTTAGGGCACGTGGGTTGTTTTTGAGCCTCGTCTTGACTCCCAAGGTGTTCCAGAGTCTGTGTTTTCTTTTGTATTATCTAATACTCTTTGAAAATCATCTGAAAATAAGAACTTTTTTTTTGCACTGTTATAAACATTTTTTTCAATAAACGCTTATATGACAAGTGTTGGGATCTTTCTTCAGCAGTCGAAATGAAAAATTAGGAATGTGTAATACATTTTAGCAATTTCCATTGAGTCTTCAAAAATACAAATGTAAGGTAAATACGTTAAAATCAGCAGTGTAGTGAAGCTGAGTTCATTGGAAACTCCCTGAGCTAGCAGTAGCTGGGAGGGAACAGGATGAGGGAGGGGAGAATACATCCTGAGGATGATACTTAACCAAGTGACATCCAGAATTTTATCCTGTGTGGGGAAATTTATTTTCAGTTCAAAGAACAATGAGTAAATTATTCATCCCACCAAAAAATGTGCAGACACTAACCCTGCTGCAAGTCGGAGAACCGAAAACATGGAAGGATAAAAGTCAGCAGAGTACAAGTTCCATGCAAGCTAAATAACAAATCAGGTAGTCAGGGTTTTGCAGAATATCTTGGAAAGAGGAAATGAACATAGAAATTATGATGATTATTTCTTTGTGCTTAAAATGAATGTGAACTAAAACTGCAAAATTATTAAATTTCTGCAAATTTTAAGAAATACCACAGTACTATGAGGTATTTCTTCCCTCATAGTCTACGAGGGACATGTAGAAGACGACTGGAAAAATAAGGACAAATCCAGGAGAACTGCATCCACTTACCAGACCACACCTGCTACTTATTCTGCTTGCTATGATATGTAATTAAATCTAGTTTAGCATGTAATACAGATAGAAATTAAAACAATTTAAAAATAGTATGATGGTTTATTAAAGGAAATTCATATTTAAGACTAGATTCACAAATTTTATTTATTAATTTAATGACTCAGAAATACATTTCCATGGTACAGAATTCAAAACGTGTGTCCCTATTTAGAGTGGAGAAAAATTAATTTTATTGTTTTTGTTAAAATACTACAACTATTACATTATAATATAATTTTTAAATAATGCGTTACATAATCTCATTTTTATAGAATACTTTTTATGATTTTCTTTCTACTTTATATCTATCTATCTATTTATCTCTGTCTCTCTATATACATATAGTTTTCTATTTAGTGAGATATCTGGATTGATGTTCACCAAATTTTGATAATGGCTATTTCTAAGTGGTTCTCCCTTTTCAAATTATATATCTGATGTCAGAATTTTTTCAACCAAAACAACATAATACAATGGACTGAATGCAGTAGTAGCAAATGTGGAAATCTAGCAGTCTAGATTTTAAAATGTAAACAATGCCACTTTCTCACTAAGGTTTTTGTTTTGGAAAATACAGGTATTTTTCATAGAATTATGTTATTTTTTGTTAACAGGTAATGGCTTTGCCATTGTTACTTTTAAAGTGAAGAAACATACAATATTTTATCAGCTTTAATTTCTACTGGAGTTAATATTGATAGATATAACCCACATTTATAAAAGCTCTTTCATGTCCTCTGTAATTTTTAAGAGCATAAAGCAGGGGTTCTTAACCTCTTCCTTAACCTTGCTCCATGGACCCCTTTGCCAGTCAGGGAGAAACCACGGACCTCCTCTCGTATTGTGGCGGCAGATAGCTTTACGACACTCAACTAGTGTGGGCCTAACAACTACTGTAATTTTGAGGTATGGATGAGCATAAGTGATTTTTCAAGATACACAACTGTAATTGCTATGAAATAAATATTACTCTAATTTATTGCATACATTCATAAGTGAAGGAAATGCTAGATTTCAGTTAGAGGTCAGAGAAAAAAAAGATAATAACTTGATTTTTTTCAATTCAAGCTTACGGAACCCCTGAAATCTTTCCATGGACCCCTTCCATGGATGCCTGGTTAAGAACCACTGGTGTAAAGGGGTTCCTGAGACCTAAAGTTTAAGAACCACTGTCCCAATGACACCAGAATTTATAGATCTAAGTCAAATCTCTCTCATGAGCAACAGTATAAACATGTCTAATAGGCAATTCAAAGCAAACAATCCAAAGGGAACTCTTGATTATCCCAACTTGCCAAATTGGCATTTGCTCCAGTTGTACTCATTTCAGTAGATGGTACCCACACGGTAATCTTGGAGACCTAAGAATCATCACTGACTGAGTTATTTTACTAACCCCCCCACAACCAATCTATCAGCAACTTCCACTGACAAAACCTTTAAAATATCTTCCAAATCCTTTCATTTCTTACCACCTTCACATCTATCACCCCAGTCCCAGGTGCCATCATTTTTTTCTTGATATGTTGGATTTTTTTAAAAAAAATCTTACTAATTAAAGTTGCCAAAGGGTAGCTGTAGAAAAGGACAAATGTCCTCCATATCACCATTATCATCATAATTTTAATACTAGAAAAATCCAAATAATTTACATAATATAATTTTATTAGTTTCCCTTTGTTAATATTAATATAATGATTAAATAATTACTGTGATTCAATTTTCTCTAACCAAATTCTAAAGGTCTTCAGTCAGTCTTCAGTCAAATGAGTAGGTATATATTTCATGCAAGTTTCATTAAAGAATCTAAACATATTAAAAGTGTTAAATGTTAGCATGCTTTTCCAAACAAATACTTGAATATTTTATATGATTTTAAAACTTGTGAATTTAGACAGTCAATTGAAATATAAGATCTATGTTTCCTTTTCATTAGATGGATAATTCAACTTACCTTATCAAGTTCATCTGAAATTGCAATACCTGGGATTCAAAAGAGATTTACAAAGAACATTTTAGAAGAAATATTTAACAACTTAATATGTAAAACAGTAAATCCTATTTGTAAAACTACTGCATTTCTCTTCTATTTTTTTCTTTTCACTAACGCTTCAAAATAATGTGGCACATTCTTTCTACTGATGAAAACAAATTAGGAATTTAAGTCAACTATGACAGAAATAAACTGCTGAAAACAATGCAAATAATGCAATGGAAACAAAACAAATAGCATGTTGTTCGCAGGTTTTTGAAATTGAAACAAATTTGCAAAGACAACCATTGTAGAGACTGACACATTATAGGGCTGGACTGTTAGAATGATAATCAAGCACAACAGCTAGTTATATACAACTGTTTGTTGTTGTTGTTGTTGTTTAGATACTGGGGCCAAGGATTGAACCTGGGACCTCATAAGTGGGAAGGCAGCATTCAACCACTGAGCCACACCAGCTCCCCCGAGTTGGTTTTTTCATATGTTCGTTTGTTTGTTTTGTTTTTGTTTTTAGGAGGTACAAGGGATTGAACCCGGGACCTTGTACATGGGAAGAAGGGCACGCAACCACTTGAGCCTTGTCCACTCCCTGTTACATTCAATTTGAGTTCCTTCTTAAGAACTGATTTAGCTCCTAGAGTGATAAAATATTACTGCAGGAGAATGGTTGGGGATCATTTACTTTAATTCCATTATTATATACAAGTGAGCAAACAGACTAGAAAGTTCCAGGGATTTGTCCCTTAATCCCTTATACTGAAAGCTTCTTGAGTCAATGGATAATGATCTCTCTTCACAAGTTCTCCTTTCAGCATCCACATAATCCTAATTGCTTATCAGTCCATTTTCTCTCTTTGCTATTCCTCCAAATTGTTCTAAGACAGTAAGGTAAATATTTTTCAGTCCATATTTTACTTTTGTGTGACAGCTGACTTACTTAATACCATTCTCCTTCTTGAAATACTCTCCTCTCTTCTATATTCTCCTTTCATGTCTCCTTCACAGGGATTCTCCCTCCTTGTTTTTTATCCCTTCTTGAAATACCACAACTTCTTTCCTGAGCAATCTATTTGCTTGATATACCTTCCCTAAAAATTAAACTCATATCATTGATTTTTTTTTATTTCTCTCCATGGTGATGACCAGGAAATCTTTATCATCAAAACAGACCTTCTTCCAAACTCAGCATGTAAATGCAATGCCTTCCCCCCAGCGTGGGACATGACACCCGGGGATGAGCCTCCCTGGCAACGAGGGACCACTATCAACTACCAACTGATGATGCAACTGGAAAATGACCTTATACGGAAGGTTCAATGCGGATCAGCAGAATATCCATGTCTACATAAAATACCATGACTTTAAAATGCTGTTTGACCTAAAGTAAGGGGGAAATGGAAAGGAGAAATGAGTTTATATGGCTACGAGTTTCTAAAAAAGAGTCTGGAGGCTGGCAGAAGGTTTGCCCTCTTGCACAACTGAGCAGAGTCAGAGAGACAGATAAAGCAGATACAACCCCCAGATATTGGTTCCTTTGAGGGCTAAAGAGACCCATGGGAGTTATGGTCATGGCTGATGGGGTTAACTACCAGGGCAGATGGCCCCTCTTTGGAAATGGTGTTTATGTGTGATGAATCTGGACTCAGATGGGATCTCCCTTCATAAGACTTTCATGCTAATGTGCTGGAGGTGCAGTTAATGTTGGGGTTTAAGATATATTTAGGGGATTTGAATCTCTGGACTGACAATGTGATAGCCAGATCCTGAGCCTCAACAGACTCCAGCACCTACAATCTGATTTATTGGACTTACCACACTCAGCTAAGATGGAGGTGAAGAAGGACAACCACCACACCATGGAGCCTAGAGTGATTACAACTGAAAATGGGAGGATTGCATCCAGCATCCAGGTGGAATCTGAGCCTCCTCTTGACATAAAGGTGCAATGGACACAACCAATCCAGTGTCCACATAGAAGAGGTGGCATTGGATTGGGAAAAGTGGACATAATGGACAAAGGGTATGGGGAAAGGCAGGAAGAGATGAGAGGTGGAGGCATCTTCGGGACATGGAGCTGCCCTGGATGGTGCTTCAGAGGTAATCACCGGACATTGTAAATCCTCACAGGGCCTACATGATGGAATAGAGGAGAGTATGGGACATGATGTGAACCAATGTATATGAGGTGCAGAGGTGCCCAAAGATGTACTTACCAAATCCAATGGATGTGTCATGATGATGGGAACGAGTGTTGTTGGGGGGGGGGGAGAGGGGGGGTGGGGGGGTGGGGTTGAATGGGACCTCACATATATATTTTTAATGTAATATTATTACAAAGTCAATAAAAAATAAAAAAATTTAAAAAAAAAAAAAAAAACAGACCTTCTTCCTGAGCTACTTGCTGAATTCCCACAGGTATTTCAATAGCAACACGTCAGACAACAGACATCATATGACTGCCCATCACACTTCCCTTTTTTGAACAATGGTGTGCCTAGGGCTTGACACAGGTGCTTTAACAGTTCATAAGAGCAGATGTGTCCAGCCCTCAGGTTTGGAGCAGAGCGTAAAGGGGAGCAGTGTCAAAAACCCAGGGGGTGACGCACCACCACAATGCAAGGAAGGTCTGAAGGTCAAAATCCAAGGTAACACAGAAGAAGTAAGAACAGGGTTTGAAGCCAAAGGTGAACAGACTATGAAAAGTAAGAAAGTATAGCTGTTTTGAAAAACAAAACCTGAAAATAGTCTCAGGAAAATGAGCCTGAGGAAAGAGTCTATTACAGAATTCAGATCCCCTCACCTGCTCAGATGCAGAATGTCTAAAGAGAGCACTTAATCAAATTCTGTATCATCTTTCAATCTTTCAACCACTACCCAAAAATGAATCCATTCTAAACAAAATAAAACAAAGCAAAAAAGAAAAAATGGCCTACTTCATCTCACTGAACGGTACCACCTCCTGCTTTCTAGATAAAATGGAAAACATTCTTCATAATACTTAGCATCATCTTTTATACTGCAAACATATTCATTTGCTTACTTATTCATTGTCTTCTCCACTTAGAAGGAATGCTCCATGAAAGCAGAGATCACATCTCTTTTGCTCAAGACCATAGCTAGCTGTTGTGCTGGGCTTATAGAAGGTGCTCAATTAATACATCTCCTTGACCTGGATAACTACATCCCATTCTTCAAGATTTAGCTCAACTGCCATCTTCCCTTGAAAATGATATATGGATGAATCAATATGCATTTATTACAGTACTAAGAATACAATTGAAATCAATGACTTTTCAATCATTTGTCCCTCTGGGCAGTGAGTTCTATTTTATTCATCTCTGCATCTCTAAAATTGACCAAAATTCCTGGCACCACCAAATAGAATCATAATGACATATGGTTTTTGACACTTAATGATTTTTCTTGTGATGTTTTCTCTCTCCAGAATATATTCCTCACCTTCTCTGTGACTGATCAACTCCAGCTCCTCATGGAAGCCTCAAAAGAGACTTCCAACAAAAGTCTCTTGGCCCACTCTCCCACCTGTGAGCCCCTGATATCCGGTGAGCTCAGTACTGACTCTAGCCTGTGGTGGTCTCTTGAGTCATATTTGATTAATTTAAATGAATAGAAGATTACTGAAAAAGCTATTTTAACAATTTTCATGGCAATGTTAATCCAAATACTTCCTTAATTCTACCATCAGCCACCTTAAGTTGCTATAGTTAGAAGTTATTTTCCTTTCTAACATCTATAGCTTTGTCAACTACAATTGTACACTTGTGAATTTTTGTTTTTCCCAACTGTATCTGAATTGTATTTGAAATGTTACTAAAAATTTAATTGTTGCTCCCAAAATTTGATCAAATAAAAAAAGGTGAGTTTCCCATTGTTCAATTAAGTAAAATGTATCAGGAGTCACATACTGGTTTTGTACTGTTAAATACATAGTATTGATAAGTGATTATTAGCTTTGTAAGAAATTCTTGCATAAAAAATATACTTTTCACCTGTTAATTTGCCTTACCTTTAATTCACACTGGCAGATGAAAAAATAATCTAGTTTATTCATAATTTAACAAATATATAAACGTTCACTTTGTGCCAATTGTTTTTGCATTATTTTCAATAATTTCAATAATTTGAGTCCTAGCTTTAGGTTTCAACATCCTGTGAAATTATTTTTTGGCAAAAGTTATTGGTACTTCCAGGCCCCCACTCCAACCAAGATGGCAGAGTAAAAAGCTTCAGGGTTCCATCCCACTACAGAAGCTTTGAACAACCAGGAAGAACTGGAAGAAGCGTTTCTCAAAGTTCCAGGAAACAAAGGCTAGTTAAAAGTGGTAGGGTCTTATGGTGCCCTGGATGACCTCTCCTCCACCCTTCATCAATTCAGTGCTGAGCTGGCCCAGGATCCCAGGGCAGATGCCGGATCCCAGTTCTAGAAGGAACAATGTACCCTCATGCACATACTAGAAGCATGTATGTCTGGTCCAATCTGCCTGGTGCTGGCCTGAGGGATCTGTGTCAGAACTTGTCCTGCATGTGAAAGCAGCTCAGAGAGCTCACCTTCAGAATGTTGTGGGAGATCAATCAAGTGGACACCTGGGGCACACAGGGCAGTGCTGAGGACCATGAGGAACCTGTTCCCTAGGGAAGAGGGACATTCATGTCTGTATAAGTTGGGAAATTTCTAGGACCAAACATGTATGCCCAAGATAAGACACATGCACAAAGAGGATCAGAGAGGCCCCTAAGCTTTGGCCTGGAGCTATTCTCTAAACTCGATGCATGGATAAGCCCTGCAGGGGGAATCCTCAAACATGTCACTCTGTAAAGACTAGAAAAGGTATTTTCTCTTTTTCCTTTTTTCCTATTTAGTTTTTTTAGCTCCTGGCATTCAAGGAAAGTTCTGTCATAAGACTAGCTGTATACAAGCTTAAGAAGCAGATGCCTCAGAGTCTAAATTCCAACAATAGCATATAAAAATATCAAAATTTCCAGGATTCAATGAAAGATTACAAAACAAACAAAGAAACAAGAAGTGGCAGTCCAGACAAAGGAGATTAAAGCATTAGAAACAATCAATGGAGAGGACCGGACCTGGGACATTTCAGACAGAGATCTTTAAAGAATGGTCCTAAATGTGGTCCAAGAGCTAAAGGAAAATATGGGCAAAGAACTAAAGGAAACCAGGAAAACAGGTGAACACAAAGAGAGTAACACAGAAAGACAGAAATTATGAAAAAGAACCAAACAGAGCTGAGGAACACAGAAACAAAACTTAAAAGTTCCCTGGAAGAATCTACAGCAGATTGGAGCTGGCAGAAGAAAGAATCGGAGAACTTAACTATAAGACAATTGAAATCATATAGTCTGAGGATCAGAGACAAGAAAGAATGAAAAACATGAAGGTAACCTGTAGGACACCATCAAGTATATCAATATATACATTGTGATGGTACTAGAAAAAGAAGAAGGAGAAAAAGGAGCAGAGAGACTATTCAAAGAAATAATGGCTGAAAACTTCTCAAATTTAACAAAAGACATGAATTCACACATCTAAGATGCTGAATGAACTCCAAACAGGATAAACCCAAATAGACCCACACTATGCCATGTTATAATCAAACTTGTGAGTGTCCAAGATAAACAGATAATTCTGAAAGTCAGAAAAGAGAAGAAAAGTATCACATACAATGGGGTCTCAATAAGATTAAGCACCTATTTTTCACGGAGTCAAGAAGGCAATGGTAAGGGATACTAAAGTGCTGAAAGCAAAAAATTGCCAAACAAGAATTCTATGTTCAGCAAAACACTTTCTCAAAAAGGAGGAAGGGATTAAGACATTACTAAATAAACAAAAGTTGAGAGGGTTCATCATCACTAGACCAAAATACTACAAGAAATACTAAAGGGAGTTCTGAAGGTTGAAAGAAAGGACACTAGGCAACTAACTACAGCAACATGAAGAGATTAAGATCTCTGGTAAAGATAATGACATGGGTAAACATAAACACCAATACCATCGTACTTTTTCTTTGTAACAGCTCTTTTTATTTCCTATAGGATATAAAAGGCAAATGCATAAAATATAATGATAAATCAATGGTTTTGGAATCATAGTGCCTAATATGAAATAACTACATAACAGTGGGTAGATGGAGGGGTATAGGAAATATAGTTTATGTATGTTATTGAGGTTAAGTTGGTATCAAAAGAAATGAGATTTAGAATGTTAAATTGAAGTCTATGGCAACCACAAAAAAAAATATCAGAATATGCAAACTCATAGAGATAGAAAAGTTGAGTACAGGTTACCAGGGATTAGGGAGTCAGAGGTAATGGGAAGTAAATGCAAAATGAGTATAGAGTTTCTGTTTGGGATAAAGTGGAAGTTCTAGTAATGGATTTTGGGGAGGATACTGTAATATTGTGAATGTGATTAATCCCACTGAATAGTATTCTTGGGATGGGTTGGGATGGGAAGATTTCTGTTATATATGTATTTCCACAATTTAAAAAAAGAAAGACAAGCAATACATGGTACTGGATAAGATCTGAGACAAGCAATACATGGTACTGGATAAGATCTGAGAAAGGAGGAGAAAAGGTCAAAAGGACATTATATGAAAATAAATAATTGTAACACAGAATGTAAGCTTTATATCACTGTTAAAATTTCTTGAACTTGAGAACTCCACTTAAGGTGATTACAAAAGTGAATATCCCTGTTTACAGGAAATGTATGTGGAACTATTATGTGTTTAAGGATTATTACGTGTGATAAAATATTTGATATCTTTATCAAATATTCAGAAAAAGGATGATGGATGGGAAAGGAAATGAGAGGAGAGAGAGGCAAGAGGAAGAATGGAGAGGGAAAAGGGGAAAAAGGAAGGAAGGGAAAGAGGAAAAAAGGAAGGGAAGAACAGTGTGAGAGTTTGAGATTATTTTATGAATCCCCAAAAAAGAAAGATTATGTTTGCACATTTATCTATTCCTCTGGGTGTAATACAGTTTGATAGCATCTAATTCAGCTGAGATGTCTTTGATTAGATTACCTGTTAAGATTAGGCTTATAGGTTAAATTCCTGCCTCCTTGCTGGGTCTGATATAAAACAGTGACTCATTCAAGAAGACACATGGGAAGAGAGAGAGCTCTGTCATTTTTTGTCCTGGGTCCCCAGGGAGAGATGAACTATTCATCTGATAGTTTACAGCTGACCTTGGGAAGAGACCAGAACAGTTGAGACTGATACAGAAAGCACCGAAAGAAATGAGCCCTATGCCAGGAGAGAGAGGAAGCCCTAAAAGGCAAGCCCTATGTCAGCCTACAGCTGAGATCAGGAAGAAGCTGGGCCCATGAAGCCTCAGAGAAAGACAAAGCATGGCGGGGAAAGCCGAAACCCAGCAGAGATCACCCACCATCTTGCTTCAACACGTGGCAGCTGATGTGGTAAGAAGGTACCTCTTGTGGTGCAGTGAGTAGGACTTTCCATGATCTTGGGACTGTAAGCTTCTACACCAAATAAATACCCTTTATAACAGTCAACAGATTTTTGGCACTTTGCATTGGAACCCTTTGGCTGACTGATAGAGAAAGGAAGGAAGTGAAGGAAGGAAAGGAAGGAAAGGCCAGAAGGAAGGAAGAAAGAAAGATGGCAAAGGCAGAAAAATGTGAAAATTGGTGGATCTGGGTATCTGGTGGATCTGGGTGAGGGGTGTGCTGGAGTTACCTGTGTGGGGTTTGTATTATTTTTTGCAACTGTCCAGTAAGTCTGAAGTTATTTCAAAATAAAAAGTTATTAGTATTAAATAGTGTTTATTTGTCACTGCACTAAAATTTAGTCTAGTTATCACTTCAAAAATTTTGGGTGACTTAAGCTAACCAATTATTCAAGGACTTGATAGATAATGAAGATACGTCTTTCAAACAATTCAAGGAGAGAAGGCATGTGGTGTGTTAGTAGTGGAGCTGAGTAATATCACCCACATAGTGTACTGTGGTGGGAAGCTCTGAGATAGAATGGTACAACCGTAGGGGAGTAGATGTTGGGGAGAAAAGAGATCCCAGAGCTTTCTAGGAAATCACAATCATTTCTAAAGACCTAAATGTAAATCACACATTTATGAATATTTAGGTTTGAAAAAATGTATAGAATTACAAATGGTTACTTAGAATAATTCAGATTACAAGAAAGTGAAGGAATTTTACAGTATACCAAATGGTTTATGTAAAGTCTACAGTAGATTTTAAAATGCATTATTCCAGTTTACAAAAATCAAACACACTGTTTTAAATGCTTATATTTACATTTGCCATAATACTACAAAAACGCTCCTTTCCAACATGAATTCACGATTAAGAGTAAATATCTTTTTCGAACATAAATATTTGAAGGACTTGATTCATTTCCAAAAATCTCAAAAAGAGAATGGGTAAATATATGAAACAATATTGCCTTTTTAATCCGAAGACATAAAGCTTAGATATATTGAGTAAAATAAACCATGATTCAACTGTCTGGTATTTTCAAAACTGTCTTGATTTTTCCTTAACTTGCTGTGTTAATACCCTTAGCCCTTCAAAAACAGTTTTCTTGTTCAATTTTTAGAAAGTTATCAGTTGAGCTTCACATTTCTTTTACGCCTCTGATTATGAGTCATTATTCATGAAGACAGCCGTAATCCTCCACCTGTCTAGGTGTAGCCACGGCCTGGCAAGTAAGCCAAAAGGACTTTGAGTAGTAAAAACGTGGGTCTCACAGTCCTGGAACATTACTCATGAACTAGCTCCTTGGATCCCATGTCCACTGTCCATTCCCTTTACTTCCAGTTTTAACAAGCACCATGATCTGGTTTTCAAGGCTGAAAACTGTTAGCATTAGAAAACAGAGAGGAGAGAAGTTTCTATGAAGACATTGTACACATATTAAGAAGTGATGGGACCCAAAGTGAAATTTAAACTAGCTAAACAGAAAACTTGGGTGGTCATCTTACCATATTTTGTTGAGATACCTACTATCATATTTTCTTAACATTTACATATTTTGATGACTTTGCTTAATAAATTATTTCAATAAATCTCTACTCTCCCTTATATAACACTTTCAGCTTTCTATTATCAACACAAAATTGCCTAGAGTATTTCACATTTTATCTTAATTCATTTTTAATCAAAGCGTCCATTGATTAAAAACAGTTGAAAGAATTTACTGAAATGTGTTTTCTTTTCTTCTTTTTTTTTTTTAACAGAGCATGAAGCACTAATGAAAACAATTTATATTGAGCAGCCAGGATAGTTCTCCTAGAGCGTAGAACTTTCACAGCTATTTCCTGACAGGAGACTAATAACTTCTAGGTATTCATTAATTTTCAAAAGTTAACATCCTTTAGTCTAATTAAGAATGTTAAAGTTTACAGAAACTGGAAAGCAGCAGGGAACAGAAAATCTGGAAGGGAAAACGTAGTGCATTGTAATAAAAAAGAAGGCCTGGAACCAGCAAGATGGCAGCAAATTTTAGGATCTTGTAGAGTCAGCTCCTGCTTCGTGACAGGTAGTAATCACCCAGAGCTACCTAAAGCACCTGTTTGGGGGCTCCAGGAGACCAGAAGATCACCCTGCAACATCCTTGAAGGAATGGAAGGAGGAGACTGCTCATCTGCAGAGAAGATTCATAAGCAGAGCACCCCACGCCACAGAGGCCAGTGCCCATCCTCCATGGGAGGCACAAGCTGCCTTGGTAGCTGTTCTGTGGCTGGAATTGGAAGCTCAAATCCTGTCCAAGTCAGAAAGAGGCCAGTAGCTGCCATTTTAACTCCCCACCTAGCATGTGGGGAAGTGGGTGGACTAAAAATCACAGTGCTGGTAGAGACCAGCTTCTTTCCATCCAGATCAGACTGCAGCTCTACCATAAGCCCCAGCCCCACCTCTGGAAGGAAGCTGGGGGGACCTGCACTAGCCTCTCCAGGAAATTACAGGCCACACTGCTGAGGCTAGTGATCATCCTATTTTGGTAGCACAAGCTGCCTCAGGAGCTATTCTGTGGCTGAAATTGGAAGCTCCATTTTTCCCAAAACAGGGGAGGAAGAAATAGGTGATCACTAATTTCAGATATTGATGAATAAATTCAATGAGTAAAGTGTAACCCTACAAACAGCTAAAGTTTGAAACTGTCTAAGTCAGAAAGAGACCAGTACCTGCCATTTTGACTCCACCCCCAGCACGAAGGGAAGCCGGGCTGACTGAAAATCACAGTGATGGTAGAGACTGTTTTCTTCCACCCAGATTGGCCTGCAGCCGTAGCCTAGGCTTCAGCCCAACCTCTGGTAGGGAAGAAGCTGGGAAGCCCTACACTAGCCTACCCAGGTAACGGCAGGTACATTTGGCTGGGACAGACTGAATAATCGGATGTCTACCGGGGAAATGCAGTCATCTTGGACCTGCACTGCATAGACTGCTGCCCAAAACTGCAGCTCCATCCCCACCCCAGGTAGGGGAGAAAGCTTCATCAGTCTCTCTGGGCAACTACAATCTAGGCCTGCATGACTTGGATTATTCCACACAGCTGTGACTCTGTCCCTACTCCTGGCAAAGGAGAAAGTGGGGAGAAGCTTCATTGGTCCCTGGGAAAATGAGGGCAGCTTGAGCCTCCATAACTTAAAGCACCAACTACATTCCTGGCTCCTATTACACAACCAGCAAGGAAGAAAGGACAAGAAAACCTAAACTAAAGAGAAAAACTGCACCCAGAATAAATATTCTAGTAAGCCAGATGCCAAGACACCAACAAAAAATTACAATCCACAGGAAGACATGGCCCAGTTAAAGGAACAAGATAAGCCTCCAGATGACATAAAGGAGTTGAGACAACTAATCATAGATGTTCAAACAAATTTCCTTAATATATTGAGTGAGATGGCTAAATAGATTAAGGATATTAAGATGACACTGAATGAACACAAAGAAGAATTTGAAAGCATACATAGAAAAATAGCAGATCTTATGGGAATGAAAGGAGCAATAAATGAAAATTAAAACACACTGGATTAATAAAATGGCAGATCTGAGGAGGCAGAAGAAAGGATTGGTGAGCTTGAAGAAATGGCCTCTGAAAGTGAACATACAAAAGAAGAGATGAAGAATGGAAAAAAATTGAACAAGTTCTGAGGGAACTAAATGACAGCAACTGATATGCCAACATATGTGTCATGGGTATCCCAGAGGAGAAAAGAAGGGAAAAAGGGCAGAAGGAATATATGAATAAATAATGGCAGAAAATGTCCCAACCCTATTGAAAAACATAGATATCCATATCCAAGAAGCACAACATACTCCCATCTGAAAAATCTGAATAGACCAACTCCAAGACACATACTAATCAGTATGAAAAATGCCAAAGACAGAGAATTCCGAAAACAGCAAGAGAAAAGCAAAGCAGAACATATAAGGAATACCTTAAAAGATTAAGTGCTGATTTCTCACCAGAAACCATGGAAGCAAGAAGATAGTAGTATGATATATTTAAGATACTGCAAGAGAAAAACTTCCAGCCAAGAATTTTATATCAGCAAGATTGTCTTTCAAAAATGAGGGTGAGTTTTGAATATTCACAGATAACCAGAATCAGAGAGAGTTTGTAACCAAGAGACTGGATTTGCAGGAAATAATAAAGGCTGTGCTAGAGCCTGAAAAGAAAAAACAGGAGAGAGAAGCCTGGAAGAGGGTCTAGAAATGAAGATTATATCAATAAAAGTAACTAAAAGTGTCAAAAGAGTGGTGAAAATAAAATATGGCAGATAAAACCCAAATATTTAGGAACAAACTTAACCAATGATGTAAAGCTTGTATTCAGAAAACTACAACTCAATGTTAAAATAAATTTAAAAAGGCCTAAATAATTGGAAGAACATTCCATGCTCATGGATTGGAAGACTAAGTATCATTAAGATGTCAATTCTGGGAAACGGACTTTGGCCCAGTGGTTAGGGCGTCCGTCTACCATATGGGAGGTCCGCGGTTCAAACCCCGGGCCTCCTTGACCCGTGTGGAACTGGCCATGTGCAGTGCTGATGCACGCAAGGAGTGCAGTGCCACGCAAGGGTGTCCCCCACGTGGGGGAGCCCCACGCGCAAGGAGTGCGCCCATGAGGAAAAGCCGCCCAGCGTGAAATGAAAGAGCAGCCTGCCCAGGAATGGCGCCGCCCACACTTCCCGTGCCGCTGACGACAACAGAAGCGTGCCACTGACGACAACAGAAGCGGACAAAGAAACAAGACGCAGCAAATAGACACCAAGAACAGACAACCAGGGGAGGGGGGGAAATTAAATAAATAAATAAATCTTTAAAAAAAAAAAGATGTCAATTCTACTCAAATTGATATACAGATTCAATGCAATCCCGATAAAAATTCCACCAGCATTTTTTAATTACTTTACTGTAAAAGTGTGACAGTGTACAGAGTTGATGGTAACACGTTGTAGTGAGTAATAGCTGGTTTATAAATGGGGATGTGGCTGAAAATGGTAATCTAGGGATGTAAATGCCAATTGATAGGATGCTAAAGAATAATCTAAGGACTGAATAGCACAGTAAACCCAGATGAGGTTGAGGATTGTCTGATGGTACAGATGCAAGTGTCCTTTGTTAGCTAGAGCAAGTGTACATTGCTATTGCAGGGTGTTGGGAATGTGGAGTAGCATGGGAAAAATACAAATTGAATGAGTTATGGACTATGGTTAGCAGTAATAATGTAATATTCTTGCTTGTATGCCAAAGACGCACTATTTTGATAATGGGGAAGTATGATACTATGGGCCTGATAATAGTAGGATGATATTACCTAATAATCTGTAACAAATGTTCCATCACAGTGTGGTGTGTTAATAGAGTGGTGTTGTTTGGGAATTCTTCACATGTGCATGATTGTAAGTTTACAGTTTCTGTCATAAAAATATATTTAAAAACAATAAGGTGGGTTGGGAGAAAAATACACCAAATGTAAGATAAGTACTAAAATTAGTAGTAAGATTGTGACAATATTCTTTCATAATTTGTAACAAATGGCTCACGACAATGCAGGGTGTTGGTGGAGGGTTGATGTATAGGGTCCCTGTATGATGTTATACATGTTTACTTTGTAAGTTCACAACGTTTACTAGATATTTATTGTTTATGTATGTTCACTTATAAATGATATAAAAATAGTAATAATAATGGGGTTGTTTGGGGGAAAATACTTTGGCTAGTAGTAATATTTTGAGGATGCTCTTTAATCATTAAAGATGTTTAAGAACAATGCAAGGTATTGGTGGTAGGGTTGGTATGAGAGCCCTGTATGGGGGAGGGAGGGAGGCTGGGAGGGAAGGAGGGAGGAATCACAAAGATACAATGGTCAAAACATCATGATATTGGGACAAGGATAGACATACTGACCAATGAAATCAAATTGACAGTTCAGAAAAAGACCCTCATCTATCACTCATCTATGACCAGCAAAAGATGAAAACCTCGGTCCTGCAACTGCAAGGAACTGAGTTTCACCAACAACCAGAAGAGTTTGGAAGAGGACCCTGAGCTACAGAAAGGAATTTAGCCTGATTAGCAACTTGACTGCAGCTTTGTGAGGCCCTAAGCAGACAACCCAGCTAAGCTGTGTCAGACTTTTGTCCTACAGAACCCGTGAAATAATAAACTGTTTTTGTTTCAACTCAAAAACAAAAAGGCCTAAAATTTTAGTGAGATGTAATTCCTAAAGTCTCCAGAGCATGTTGTCTTACTAAAAGCCAAGTTAAGAGCTTAAAGAAAATATATCGTCCTACTAGAATGGCCAAAAAACCTTGCTAATTTAGTGATGGTGACCAAATACAGTCTCTGAGTCTTTCAGAAACCAAGCTTCTCAAGGAGACAATGGTTCCCACATGCACAAAGGGGCGAATTTCCTGATTCTGCTCCAGTATTACAAAGACCTATTCTGGATTTCCATTTATGTCTTCAACATTTGGGCCTTTCTGTTTTAGCTTAATCTCTAAAGAAGTTCTCAGTGGACTCAGGAATTTATTCCAAAACAATTCTAACATCCCAAAATTTTATTGAGGCAATGGAAGCTATATGCTTCACCAAGCCTTCCATCTTCTTGGGCTTCAGCTTAGCTCTAGTATTAGGATTAGGTTATCATTACAAGAAATGGTAGAAGCAATTTTCATAATTCTCTACAATTTAGGGAATTCATTTTGCAAGAGTGGGTCAGAAAATTCATATGGTATAAAACTGAACAAGTTCATTCTCCATCCTCTATTTCTGTATTGGATAAAAGCCTAATGGCATTATACTGCAGAGATTTAGCCTCCACCAATTCCTCCTTTTTAAAAAGTTTTTCTTTCCAACTGTGAAACATAATACACCTACAGACAGAAAGCCTATAACATGGAAATACCAGCAGTACGCTGGAGCTGGCCCAAATCAACTTGTGAAAACTAATTCTTCACATCTCCCCAACTCCATATTCAGTGATGTCACTTCAGTAGCTTCAAGTTGATCATGGTGGGAGTCTTACACCACAGAAATTGGCAAATGTTACAAATCAGAGCTTTTCTTTTATTTTCAAAGATTTTGTTAACCAGCACACCACTGAGTTTAGTGAGTAATTTTTAAACAAATGCCTGTATAATTACCACTCTGTGTTGATACCCCAGACCTACCCATCACCATGTATCAATTACAACAGTTTTAGACAGGCTACTGACTGCTCTTAGGGCAAAGATGATTCCTGCTACAAATTGAGGGATTTCATTCTCATTGGTTACTCTAGAACAGGAGTTGGCAACATTTTCTGTGACAGGCCAAACAGTAAATATTTTAGGCTTTGTAAGTCACATATAGTCTTTGTAACATATTCTTTGTTCATTTATTTTGTTCTAACAATCCTTTAAAAAAATTTTTTTTAAAGATTTATTTTTTTTAAATTTCTCTTCCCTTCCCTTTTAAAATTTTAAGACCCATGTTTAACTCATGGATCACAGAAACGTGCTATAGGCTGGAGCTGGCCTATGGGCCAGAGTGTGCTGCCTCTTACTCAAGAAGCACTTGCCAATTTTGAGCTTTGATAAATTCATTCATTTTTCTAAGGACTCTTCCAAACCTTGACAGTTTTTCATCAGACCACTACCCATCTTCTTTCTGGCTCACTATAAATGATCTTAACTATTACTATCCTGAGAAATTTGAAACTATCAGATTTATACTCCCTGGACTAGCTGAAAAATCCTCCTCTTCAAACAAGCTGCTTTTATGCTGTTCTCTCCAGTCCCAGAGGATAAAGTGTTCTTTTTCATCAGAAACTAATTTTCATACCTGTTTTCTTTACTCCATCCCCATCCAATTTCTATATTTGCCCCATCCATTATCTTATTTCTCTCCCTAATCTGTCAGTTCTTTTGATTTCTTATCTCCCCTAAAACCCTTACAAATATACACAGATACACACAATTCTCATTCTGTCTTTTTCTTTCTCTCCTTCCCTCTCCTTCTAGCTCTCCTTATCTGTTTCCCTAAAAAAATGACTTTTAGTTCCTAAGTATTCACTATTATGAATCTCTCTGCATTAAACAATAGAAGGACAACTGAGAGATAGCTGCAGACAGAACAGGTATGTTCCCATTTTTTCTTACATAAGTTTTATTTGCTGCTTTGGACACAATTTTCTGAAATATTTTCTTCCTTGGTTTTTATGAAAACATTCTATTTTGGTTTTAATCTTACTTCTCTAAAAATTCCTTTTATTCTCCTCAACTAGACAGCTTTTCTACCTACATCTTAACTGTAGATTTTGGGGGAATCTCTTTCTCTATGTACCAAAGACTTCCCACATCTCTATCTGTAAACCAAACTCTTCTCAAATTTCTAATAGGTATTTAGTACAATATCTAGAATTTGTGTAGCAATTATTATTTGCCAAACACCACACTAAGCACTTCAATTACACTGTCTCATTTGACTTTGACAAAAATCCTAAGAAAAAGGTACCATTTTTATTTTAATTTTACAAAAAAAGTAACTGAGACACAGAGAGGATAAGAAATCTGCCCTATGTCACACAGCTAATAATTACTAGAGCCAACATTAAGAAGATGCTATAAATACAAAAACGATGGGATAGTAATGGAATCATATCAGAGAAGTAGGTATGAAATGGATTCAAGACCATGGCAGAGAGCTCTGTCCTATACAAGAGAAATGCCTCCTTTTCTTCCAAGGATGGACACAGAATGGGCAGGATGGGTGTGGATATATTTAGCTACGTAGGTGAGTAGAGGGTAAGGAAAAGTTAGATTGTATTGAATAATACAAGGTTTTCTATGGAGTTGGAAATGGGCTATTTGCAAAGTCAGTGAGGCAGGGGTGAACTGGGGTTTACAGATTATTGTGAAGCTTTTTCACAGTTGCAAAGAGGGTGGAGAGAGAGAGGGACTGACCAAGAACAAGCAACAGTGCTGAAAACTATGAATGTGCAGGGTAGTTGTGTTCAGCCTGGGTGTGTCACATGTCCAGAGGCCCTCAGTCTTTCCGGTGAAGAAGAGATAAGGTTGTAGCACTTACTCAAGGATTGGAATGTCACCAGGAGACAAGACAGAAGCATGCCGACAAGAGTCAACAAGGATGTTGGTAAAATTGGTCTACAGCTCACTGTGAGCGGGGAAGAGGGAGACCAGAAGTGGCAGAGAGAGATGGAAAAGAATGAAGGAAGAATGTACTGGAGATATCAAGAGGTCCCAAAGCAGGCAGAGAGGAATAAGGACAACTAAGAGCTAGAATGAATGTAAGCATTTTGAATCATATACCCTAAGCCGTAAGTACAATTTAACTTCGGAATATGAATTACGGGTCATTTAAATAAAGACCTGTAAAAACTAGAGGTAAACTAAGATAAATTTCTTCATTTTACAGAAGAAGAAACTGAAAAATGAGGCAAAATGTTATATCCAATATTTCGAGCAAATTAGTGCAAAGGAGGACTGGGTGCTCAAGATATCTTTCACTCAGAGCTCTTTCCATAACAACACTTGTATCCATTTTGGCTGATTATATTTGGCTCTGAAAAGGGATATAACTAAGACATACAGAGTGTATATAATATTCAAAAACTGACATTTTTAAAAGTCTGTACCTAATATTGATTGAATTTAAACTTGGAAGACAAGCTTACACATGTGCATTTGTGTGTGGGTCTTTGTGAGTGTAATGCATGGTTTTAGTAGCTCAATAAAGTGTTATCCAGCAGAAAAGAACTTATAATGGTATAATAAGTGTCTAATAAAAATGTACCATTTGGTTTCATTCTCTGAAGAAGTTTCCTAAAGTTATTAATTATTTATATATATATGTACTTCTTTTTGCAAAGGATAATTGCAGGCAGTAAAATTAGTTATTTGGATGGGACCTAGACTATTCCAAAGTAATAATTACTAACAATGCTACCTCAGATTTCTATGAAGCATGAATTCCTGAAGAAACTTTGTTAATTTTCAGAATACCTTGATGACATAGGTAAAGAATGGGATAATGAAAAATGTAGATAGAAAGGCAATATCAAGGCCTTTTAGGAAACCTGCTCCTTCTAGACATTATTTCTTTAAAAAGTTATTTAGTTAATTTACTCTAGAAAATTTAGTATTTTCAAAACCAAAAAATATCATTGTGAATCAGGCCTTGTGATACATATTTTATTCTCCATCAATATCTGCAGATAAATGCATATATCTATAGTCACATGAATAGCCATATTGACATTCATGTTCACATCCATATTTAAATATCAGATAAAGAGAAATCTGGCAGGTCACAAGCAAAGGCGAGTAGGGCCTGTTATTTTACAAGTGGCCAAAAGCTTGTCTTTCTCTTTATTACAGATGAATTTCAATTAATAAATGTAAAAGCAATGAGGGAAATAGAAAACCACCTTTAGAAGACCACAGTAATCATTTTTGTGGGCAAGATCCACCAATGGATGCTAAAATTAATGGGTAACAGTTTGAAAAAAAAATCAGAGTATTTTCATCATCTCAATTCCCTCTCCTAAGGCATTCATTAACAACAAAGGGAAAAACAGTAACTTTACAGGGGAGAAACCTGGCAGACATCACTCTAACCAACTGCTTAAGGTCAATATCACAGTGACTATGTGGTAAGACAGACTGTAGTCCCTGATATGATAGACTGAGCTGAAATTACCCTAAAACCCTCCAATCCCAGGCCCTAGAAGTACAGTACCTTATTTGGTGGTATGAAGGATTTATATCTTCTTAACTTCCCTATCCAAAACAATTTTTCTTATTAGCTAAATGCATTTGGAAGTAAACACTTGAAGGAATGGGCTTGAGTCTAGGTTCCTGGGAGAGAGATGTAATGTGTAAAGAAAGTTCCATAATGCTGCAGAGGGAGGTGCCAGGCACCAACCACACCACGTCTGCTTCATCACTATAATGTGGCATCACAACCCATGGTGTCTTTCCAACATGCTACTTCTACAAGAGAGTAGCGTCACGGAGAATGCCAGTGCTCATGACGGACTTAAAGATAAGCACTGCACTAAAAAGTTTGAAAAAGACAGAAAACGAACACTGTACTTATAGCTGAGCTGTTGAGGTCCTGGAGTTGTTATTGAAACATAAATCATGTTTACAAACTAGAGGAGAATATCTGGTCTTTCCTGTTATTATTTGGGCCCTGTCGTGCGTGTGTGTGTGTGTGTGTGTGTGTGTGTAGTTAAGTCTGCATAAAACTGAAAGCAGCGGAGCCAAGATAATTCTATCACTCTGAGGGATGTAAAGGATTTTTTGCTGTCCATCAACTAAATAATAAATAATTCTAAAATGTGTAGCATTTTTTAGAATGTACAGCTGAAAGAAAGCAAAGACTAACCTGGTCAGAGAAAATTCTTATCAGGGACTATATTTTAAAAAGGAGATAATTAAAATCTTTCAACCTTTCCCATCAAGATGTTGAATATTTCTTTTGGCTCTTCCTTAAAGAAAAGGTCCGTTTCTAAGTCTGCTCAGTATATAAAATAAAGGCTAATATACTTAGATTAGAGAAGGAGAAGAGTCAGAAACTATTATAAGAGTCAGATAAGGTAAAACAATTAATGATATCCTGCTTCAGGGTGATGAAAGAATTAAGTTTGTGAAAGAATTCTGGGCAAGTAGACTATTAAATAAACATCAGCATATAATGAAAGCTACATTTCTACTAATTTACACTGACAATACCAGATGGATTGGTAACTTGGTAATAAACAAATTGTGGCTACAGAAAGGACTCATTATTATAACCCAGATGATAAAAGTGACAGAAACACAGTTATTCCAATGAAATAGTATTTTGTTCAGAAAGAGCCTCAAGAGCTTCAAGGGCAAAAAGAGCAATCTCTCCTTACATAACCAACTGTCTGTCCCTTTACCTCCACAAAAAATAGAGTGAGGCTAAAAGCAACTCTGGCCTCGATGCAGACTCACTTGATAGCTTCTTTGACCTTTACTTGGGCCTGAAAGAGTACTGTCCCAAATCTGCATCTCGTCTACTCTCCTGACCCAGGACTGCCCCTGGTCACTGTGGTGTCTCCAGGCTTCCCTGCAAGTATTAAACGATCCCACGACTGCCTTCTCATTACAGGGCTGTTGTGAGGCTCCACCTGCCACCCCACATCCAGGTTTTTCCTGGCTCAGACCACAGCTTGAACCCCGACACTTCTGCTACAAATCTAAGAAAATGTCATCGACCCCCTTTATTACTGAAGTTTTAGGGGAAGACAAAAAACACTTCTTGTAACATTGAAGCAATGTTACAAGAAGGTGTTTACAAGATAGTTGTCATGTTTCAAAGGACAAACGTTGACTAGTACTATATTTTAAATCTATTTAATAATTGGGCACATTCTTCAGTCATCTTTTTTTAACTTATTATGTGAACTGAGAGGTTATAAAGTGACATAGGCTCTGCCCCTAAGAATATGATGTATAGATATTAATAAGTGCTTTTGAATATTAATAAAATCAGGCTCTTTTCATGAACATAATATAGTAATAAGCAAAATACCCACTTTATTGTTTGCTCCCTAAACAAATCTAGCAAAAACAGGGGTCTCTCGAATCCCATCAAGAGAGTTTCTGCTAATGACAAAGTTGTAAGATCCTATCATAAGGCAGCTTAATTTTTAAGACAGGTGATTGCCCACCAGTCTAAGTAAAGGCTCTATGTGAGTTATGAATGAAGAGGTGTGAAAAAATTAAAGACATCATATATATTACTTCTCCCAAAATATGCCAAGTAACAATGTTCAACTTTGATGTAAATCATAAAATTATATGAAACTGTCCTATTTGAAAAACATAGTCCCTAAAATATAACCCACCAGAGTTTGTTAGTGTTCTATTTTTCATTTAAGCATTCTTAATATTCCATGATATTAAGAGAAAATTTTATTGAGGCCAAGGCATTCATATCTTTCTAAAGGTACCTAATTTAAAAGAGAGAAACACTTAAGAGGCAGAGAAACATGGAAATACTTTCATCTCACCACTAAATCCATAAAGTAGATAGGAAAATCTACATCAAATAGATTAAAAAATGTGTTTATTAAATATGTGTTTGCCTAGTACCATAATAGCAGTTATTTAAAAGCTTTTACTTGAAATATTGTCATTAAAACTTCACACCAACCACAAGGGGACACTGATTTCCTCCTACTCTGGAAATGGAGAAAGCTGAGTCCCAAGGAAGCTAAATGATTTGCCTCAAGTCAAGTGCCTCAGAGGTTATCAGAGCAATACCTCTAACGTAGGCCCTCCGATTACAGAGCCATTGTTTCTTCAATAATGTACGTCATAAAGCACTGTGCTAGATGTTGAAAGGATTCTGAGAGGAATGAGACCCAGGCACTTAAGAAAACTGGAAACATCAAACACTGGTGGAGGACAGCTATGCATACTAGTTACAGGGATACAAAACCACCCGGGCTTCAAAGGAGAAGAATGAAGAAGATACCCCAGCTGAACATTTGACCAGGGTGGCAGAGACCACGTTGCTGAGGGTAAAGTCAGAGAGCCGTGGGGATCTATCGCTTCTCCTGCTCTAAGACCAGTCTTCCCACGAACCTGTGTCAGATGCAAGATCGATCCTCATTTCCACTCATGGAATTACAAGAAGGATATTGAAATTGGGTTCCTGGCCATAATAATGAATGTTTCTGCTTTCAATATTGCTTAGGAATTTCAATTATAATCAAGTAAATGAACTTACTTCGAGAGAGATTCTCAAGGGCTTTCCCCAGCTTCTTGCTCTCTTGAAGGATGTGGTTCAATTCATCAAAATCATGGCTTTCTGGTTTAGTCCGCCAGTTCCATTTAGGACGCTCTACTGACCTTGGTACTACATCAAAAAAATGGTTATTTCATAAGCATGCTGTATCATGAAACAAACTTACTATTCATCATTATGTGAAAGACTGCACCAAGATCTGTGTACAGAATAAAAAACATTTCTCTTGGAGATGGTTTTCTTGTGAGCAAACAAAGGGAAAACTATAAAGCTGGGTTCAAAGAAGATATTTTAACTGAACAAGCAAAGGGAAGTATGACAGTGTTCATAGAAAAAAGAAAATTCAGATACTGATTAAAATTGACTTAAAACCAATTATTTCTGTAATTTGAGAAAAAACAAAGTATACTTCATATTATGTTACCAACTTAAAAACAGTTACTTCTTCATCAGCAGCTAGTAAATATTTCAAGACATTCTTGCTATATCGCCTGATAAAACAGAATACTGAATACATGTATTTTCCTTCACATCTCCCCTAACTCCCTGTAAAATTACACTATAGGAAGGTATTTGTTTTCTCAAATAATTCGGAGAGAAGGAAAGAAGACATTGCTAGTCAAGATATGGCAACATATTTTTTTAGGAGGATGTAAAAATGGGTTGATAAGTGGTAAATGGATTTAGCAAGGTAAAGAAAACTGAAGCCTAGGTCCCAGAAGGGAGAAATACCAAGAAAAGTAGACAATCCACAACATTTCAACCTTAAAGCATCAATCTGGGAGGGCCAACACCAAAGTAATGGGTATATAAGAACTTAATTGTTTATAAGATTAAAAGGGCCCATTAAGTTTCCAGCATACTTCAAGGTACATTACCACAAAATTTTTAAACACTAGGAATAAAGGAAAGATCTTAAAATCTTCCAGGAAAAAAAAAATAGCAAATCAAATTGATATTAGACTTTCCAGTAGCAACACTTGGCTCTAGAAGATAAAGATAAGGGAGTAATTTATTCAAAATTCCAACTGAAAGCTATTTCTAACATAGAATTCTATATCCACCTAAAGTACCAATCAAATCGCCTGCCAGGACTAAAGTACTTTTCTCACATGTGCTCTTTCTCAGAAAGATCCTAGAGAAGGTGTTCTACCAGTGAGTGAAGTGGGAAAAAATTCCGTGCATGCACGCATACACACACACACACACACACACACACACACACACAAAAGACTTGGGATTCAGTAAACAGAAGATCCACCTGACTTAGTTTGCTGAGCCCTATGACAAATAGCACACAATGGGTTGACTTAAACAATCAGAATTTACTGACTTGGTTCAGGGGCCAGAAGTTCAAATCAAGGCATATGGCTAAGACCGCTCCCCACCGTGGACAGCAGCAGTCTTTGCTGGCTTGTCAGTGATCCTTGGGATTTGGGGGCTCTTCCTTCCCGTGGCCATGTCCTCGCTCTTTTCTTCTGGGCTCCCACTGACTTCCAGTTCCTCCCCATGGCTTTCTCTCTATCTGAATTTCTTCTGCTTGCAAGGACGCCAGTGTTCTGGAGGCCTTACAAAGAGAATAAAAGAAACTGGAAGCCAGAGTGAGAGAAAGCCACAGGGAGGATCCAGAGTCTGGAAGTCAGTGGAAACTTGGAAGAGAAAAAGGAGAAGACATTGCCTTATGAAACGGGAAAGCTAAGGAACCCATGGATCCCAGCCAGTCAGAACACTGCTGACTGCTGCAGGAAGCAAGCCTTCCCGCCTCAAAACACTAAGCCAATAAACGTTGTTTAAGCCAGCCCACTGTAGGGTGTCTGTCATAGCAACTCAGGGAAACCTAAGATAAAATCCATAAGAGAAAGGCAGAAAGATCTCAGAAGAAAGCTGAGCAAGAGGGCTGCAGGAAAGATCTCTAAAATTCAAAACATAAAATAACATTAAATATAAAATAAGATAGATGTTAAGATACTTGATGTGTCTCATCATATTTGAGGATTTAACACTTAAGGTTTGAGGTAGTTTTAGTGCTAGGTATACAAAAAACAAAGTAAATGAAAATAAGGCAATTATTAATTCTAGAAAAAACTGGATAGCTTATAGCTTAACAGTGAAAAACGTTAATTAATACAGTCATAGTAATGTCAACATAGAGTATATAGTATATATTCAACCAACATTTGAACTGTATCACTTTACTATAAGAGGTGGGTATTGGGGTATATAAAACAAAGCCACTGAAGGAAGTAAAGAGATGAGGCCTGAAACTTCAAGAGTAAATGAGAGCTGTGGAAGCTCTCATTTTAGATATTTAGAATTGCATGCCAGAATAAACACCCAAAATTGTTAAAGTGATTCCTTTTTGGAACAGAACTGGGAGAAGGAAAAACACCACTACTTCTTTGCTGTACTATGTCACTTTTTAAATCATGGATGTTTTTGTTTTGAGGCAAATAAAATTAAATGATAATTAAAATATATTTATATGGGAAGGGTACAGCAAATACGGTTTCAGACTCATGATGGAAATATTCCTTTCTGCAAACTTTTAAAAGAGTATTCAGGTAATACCTATTACAATAAAAAATGCATAACCCTGTGATCCAGTTATCTTGTATCTGTTAAAATAGCCATAAAGAAATGAAAGCACTTAAATACATAGATAGATATATACACACATATCCAAAGCTATTTATTTTATTAGAAAGTGCAAGGTGCTTATTTATTTCAGCAATATATTCTGTAGTAGCATAACCCTAGGGAAAAAAATCTCAGTATCTTTCAATAGGGGAATGGATGAATAAAATGAAACATTCACACTATGATATAGTACGAATTTATTTTTAAAAGTTATATTAGGTCTAAATTTATTAGCATGGGATATTTCCTCAATGCATTTTCAAGTAATAAAGACAGTTACTGAAGAATGTGGACAGCTTAAGTCATTTTATAAAGAAAGTCATCCTTGAGAAGCGAACTTGGCCCAATGGTTAGGGCATCTGCCTACCATATGGAAGGTCCATGGTTCAAACCCCAGGCCTCCTTGACCCATGTGGAGCTGGCCCATGCACAGTGCTGATGCATGCAAGGAATGCCATGACATGCAGGTGTGTTCCCCATGTAGGGGAGCCCCTCGTGTAAGGAGTGCGTCCCAAAAGGAGAGCCGCCCAGTGCGAAAGAAAGTGCAGCCTGCCCAAGAGTGGCGCTGCACACACAGAGAGCTAACACAGCAAGATGGCGCAATAAGAAGAGACACAGATTCCCGGTGCCGCTGATAAGGATAGAAGCAGTCACAGAAGAGCACACAGCAAGTGGACACAGAGAGCAGACAACTGGGGCGGTGGCGGGGGTGGGGAAGGAGAGAGAAATAAATTAAAAAATAAATCTTTAAAAATAAAAAGAAATGGAAGGAAGGAAGGAAGGAAGGAAGGAAGGAAGGAAGGAAGGAAGGAAGGAAGGAAGGAAGGAAGGAAGGAAGGAAGGAAGGAAGGAAGGAAGGAAGGAAGGAAGGAAGGAAAGAAAGGAATCCCACTTATATGGTATATGACAGTTTGCACAAAAAGAAACAAGCAAAATGATACAAACTATTTCTAGGGGAGTAGGATGGGGGGGGGTTGAAGAAAGAGAGATTATTTGTTTCTCCTTTATTAATTTAATAGATGCCAAGCTGGAGATGTCACCTAAGGTCAACACACTAGCAGTCAAACAGTGGAAAGTGGACACAGTGACTCTATCAGTGGTTGTGGAAAACACTTTCAGGCTTACTAGAAAAAACCCATTCCACAGAGCATCACCTGGACCAGGAAGTGGAAAGAGAAGCTCAGATAAGGGTGAAAATTTTTTTTTAAGTTTTGTATCAGTATTGTATGAAAGGAGAGAAGGTTAGCACTCCCCTTGACAAGAATGGAAGAGGCCCTCGGGCCTGAACAACACACACATTGTTAGGCATTGCCACCTTCTTCATGGCATCTAACCATTGTTTTGTCTCCAGTTCACTGGACTCACCCAGGACTACTAAGAGGGTGGTGATGATGGACAGTGCCCATCCCAAGGAGCAGAGAGAGTCTGCAACTGCAAGCAAGATTGTCCCATCCATCTGCCCCATGGGATCTAAGCCCCCTCTCAATTAGAGGCAGAGTGGGCAGCACTACCCCCAAATCCTCAGGATTGGGGAATGAACAATGGACTAGAGTAGACTTACTTTTATCTTATTATAGACTTATAGTTATTCTAGCAGTGGAAGAACTTTCATCATTGATGTGGAGGCAGTAGCCACCAGAGGCTCTAAGGGGAGGGAAAGCAAAAAATAGGTGTAATATGGGGGCATTTTCAGGACATTGGAATTGTCCTTCATGACGCTGCAATGATTTTGTCATAACTTACAAAATTGCATGGGACAGAGTGTAAACTATAATGTAAACTATAACCCACTGTTAGTGGCAATGCTTCAATATGTGTTCATAAATCGTAACAAAGGTGCCACACTAAGTAAGGATGTTGCTAATGTGGGTAAGAGTGGGAGGGGGAGGGAGTGAGGTATATGGGAATCCCTTATTTTTTTTATGTAACATTTATGTAATCTAAAGTTTCTTTAAAATAAATAAATAAATTTATTTATTTATTTATATCTGACATTTCAAAACATTGCTGGGCACTTTTGCTAATGTTCTTTGAATAATTTCTCAAATCTGCATCATGGCATTATCTAATTTTCCTGGAAATTATCACATGCTATCAAGGTCTCTTTCTTCAATTTCAAAAGAATATAGATTTAAATAAAAATGTCAGTCCTGCATCCCAACTCACTTTTCAATTTCTGTTTCTGTGGACATCACTGTTTATCGCTAAGAAATTCAAGGGTTTAGCTGACAACAGAATGAGGTGAGGAAGCATTTCTTTTCAATTTCTGTTTCTGTGGACATCACTTTATCAATAAGCAGTGCAAGGGTTTAGCTGACAACAGAATGAGGTGAAGGAACATTTCAGAGTAGAGGCAATGCAGATAAAAAAAGTCAGTGAGCAATGACTTTGACCAGCTATGAATGTGAACAATAATCTCAGGAGACAGCTTTTTTGCAAAGGCTCTTAGAAAGTTTTGCACCTTGTGACAGAAAAAATTTATGAAACTATTCAGCCTCATTTATGCCTGAAATATTTCCCAGCAAAGAGGCTGTGCAAATTCTGCTGAAATCGTATTCATAATCGAAAATAATTGTATTCCATCATAATAGAGTGCACCTACCTGGATGGAGAAAAAGGTCTCTCAGACGGTATCAACTGAAATAATTAAATGGACACAACAGGTTTCAAGACTAGAAGAATTAAAACAACAATAGATATTTTCCTTAAGAAAACAGTAGATCTGGTGGATACTCTTCACTAAATTAAATTTTAAGAGAAACTGCTGTGTTAGGCACTGTTCTGGCTGCTCGTATTATAGTGGTGAAGGACAAAAGTCCCTACTCTGAGGCATTCACTTACTAGTGAGGAAGTTAGGAAATGAAGATAAAAAGTGATTATATAATATCTCCATCCTAAGGTTTAATAAAAATAATAAAGCAGAATATGAATTGGGTGGGGAAGAGTAGGAGAGTTGTTTTAAATTAGGGTACAGAGAGTGGATTATGACTGGGTATCTGAAAAGGCTTTGAAGTTTTAAAGTAAATTTTACTAGCTTAGTCTAAAGACAGTTCAAGATGAAAACAGAAGGTTGAACACCAAATTTCTATGGGCAGGATGCACTTACTAACTCTGGACTTTTCTTATGGAAAAGAAAAGATAAAGCTAAGAGCCCAGTGAGAAGAGGCAAGATTCCAGAAGAACAATGCACAAGGAACCCCTCCCACATAGCAGAATTGAGTCCTAATCAAAGAATGCGCCCTGAGCCCCCAAAACAGGCGCCCAGATGGATTTCGGAATTACTATGAGACAGTGACTGCTGTGTGCTTCTTGTGCCTCCTGCTATTTTGTTAAAGCGCCTATTGTGCATACCCTACCTTTTGTGTTTTGTGTGCATACAGGCAGATAACTTAGGATCAGTGGTACTGTATGTTAGGGGATGCACTCAAGGAAAGACATCTGAGGAGCCTCATCCATATCCGGCTCTGACGCAGATCATGAGATACTGTGCCTCAAATTTGATAAGAAATGTGGGGGCTCTAGGATGGGGGTACATATATGTCACATCAACAAGGAAAGTGAATAATTTGTGGCCAAAGGGCAGGCTCTGATAGGTGGCAAAATACAGCCTAAAATTCCCCCCATCGTGCTTTCTACCCTTTATCCTCTTGGAATGCAGTTGCCACATTAGGTACAAAAAGGCACCGGGTGGATAGACAACATTTGTAGAACCAAGTTGACCCAGTCAACATCCACAGCTCATGACCAGACATTGGCCCAGATAGGTGCAGACCTGTCATCTGAATGTACCAACAGAGCAAGCCCAGATGGGACCAGCTTTCCAGGTATTCCACAGAATCAGGAGAAACAGTAATTCACTGTTCTAAGGCCCTTAATCATTAGGGAAGCTGTGTGCAGCACATGGTATAACACCTAAGAATGCCCTCAAAGCATTTTGCTTTTACTACATCCCACTTTAACTCGGGAATTTTCCAGAGAAACTAAAGCCTATTTCTTATTATATTTTTGTAGCTTGTGACAATTAGGTACATACATGTTCCCTAACTTATCATGGGGATCGAATCTAGGAAAGCCGAGACCACAATCTGATTATAGTCTAACCAACAAAGCGAGATGATTTCAAAAGATGTTTTGATAAATACTGGAAGGAGGTTTGACAAGTCATCAGTCCAGTTTACAGCATTCAAAGGAGAACATCTCTAAAGTTTTCTGACATATTATACATCTTGCTTAGATCATACAATCTTAAAAACTTAGCCCTACAGTGTAAGTACATTTTTTAAAAATATCTTTAGAAGAAGTTGGAACAACAAAACAGTAACAACATAATATGATCCATATGAGAAAGTGACAGAATCTGAGACTTGGGAGGGTCCGCGGGGGTCACCAAGGCAAGCATCACACCCATCGCCAGGGCCCTCTCCCCAGTCTCGTGCAGACAGACATCTCCCATTCTTCTTTAATGAAGTTGCTACTTCACAAAAAGCCTCTTGTTTGATTGGGAAGCTGCAATTTTGAAAAAAATGTTTATTATATTGAATCAAATTCTGAGTTCCTGTAACCTCCACCCTAGCTTCTGGCTCTAGGTTAAAAGATGAAGGTACTCTTTCCTCTGAATGACATTTGAAATACCATTTCAATTTTTAACCGTATCTTTGGAGCCAAAATAATTCCAACTCTTTAGATTTGTCAATTCTGTTTTCTAAAATGTAATAAATACTAACTTTCTTAGCTGGAAGTTCCCCCAAGTACTGAACTTTCATTTTAAATAGGTCAGGAAATGTACCTAACACTATAGTTATGCTATAACTAAAATTGATACTAGTGAGACCATGACATCATGTCCCGTACATCCCAAACTTCCAAATTGTGACATTTCAGACTCCTGTCATTCTCTTTCTCTTGTACGTATGCAATTTATATGTTCTACACAAATGGCCTGTTCTTTCTTCCTTTTTTTCCCATAAAATTATAGTAGTAATGGATGTACAATGACCAAATATCTGAAAGTGACTTATTTCTCTCCCTGTTGCTAGGATACAAAGGAAAGAGTTATACATAAATTAGAAGATAATGAGATGCAACCTTCTCTTGGTACCAAATTCCATTTCTTGTGGTCAAGAACATCCTGTTGAAGCAATGAAGTATAAAAACCAGCTTCAACCAGTTGGCCAGACCTGCCCAGAAGAAGCTCCTGGCTCTGTTTACTTTAACTTGTTTAAATAACATAGTAAAATTCCCACCCAGGAGTGGAGTTATCCACCCCTTTTTTGACCATGCAATGTATGTCTGTGATTTCCTGAACATACTTATCATACAATTATATAATTAGCTATGTATGTTCATCCATATGCATAAAAGCTAACATGCAATCAAAGCAAATGCTAAGTAATAACTGAGGTATTTAAGCAAGAGTAAAACCGCAGCACGCAGCATAGGAAGTCAGGTCTGGGTCTCTTTAGACCGACCTTGGCTCCTATCTGCAGACATAATAAATGTAAGTTCTGCCTAACTCGTGTGTTAAAGTTTTTTTTTCCTCTACGTCTCTGGTTATCCCCAAAGGTCCAGCCTTGGGGCCTAATAGTGATAGTCTGTAAATATCCAGATATGTCTCTTTGTGCATTCTATGCTATATGAAACATTTAAAAAAATAAAATTAAAAAAAAAATACTAAGAAATCCTCACAAAATACAAAACCGTAAGTAAACTACTGAGGATTCATTTCAATTTGGGGTTTTAACCTAAGCCAATACATCTGCCTCAATCTTCTTATCTGGATCATAAATTTGAAATGGCTATGAAAGGATCAGCACACACTGTCATACACTGAGGATTGATGGACAAAGTCGCCATCTGTAACGATTCATTCCACTGAGGCACTATTCCACACTGCAAAACATTCATGGGAACCTTGTCTATTGTACCTTTCTCCTTTGACAAATAACTACTGAAAATTGATAACATAATATCGCCTTATAGATCTTTGTACCTACACCAGCTTGCACTGTGTAAGGGCTATTTTTATCTGAAAATGTACAGCTTCCAAACTGATTATCTGTGAAGACTAGGAACTATGTAAGTACTAATTCATCCTAGAATATTCTCATTCATTCATTCCTTCACTCATTCATGTAGCATAAACCATGAGTTGGGCATTCTTTTAGGGGCTGGTGATACACAAGGGGAAATTAAGTGGCAAAATTGCCTGTACTCATGGAGATTGCATTCTCCTAGAGCTCACAGTCTATCAGATTAGGCTAATAGGTTGTTTTGTTTGTCACAAAACTAGCCTTATTAATATATAGTATTTACTGTTAAGAAAGTTTTAGCAATAAAGATTTTTTAAAAAATTGTTAACAGTATACGTGGTGGCTTAGAGTTATGTAACCCAGAAAATCAGGCTCATAATCTTAATCCATTCCTGTAGGTATCAACCCATTATAAATTACTCTTTTGAGGAGGTTGCTTCAATTAAGGTGCAGCACCAATTGAATCTATTACTAGAGGCCTTATAGGGAAGGTTACAGAGAGAGAAGCTACAGGGAGCGCCCAGAAGACAGAAGTCAGCAGAACCCAGAAGCCAGGAAAGGCCACATCTGCACTGCCATGTGGCAGAAAAGGTAAGGACCACGGAGAGTGGGCAGCCAGTCCCAGAATGCCAGGAAGCATTGCCTTGGTGGTGCCTCAATTTTCAACTTTAGCCTCAATACTGTGAGCCAGTAACTTAACCACTGTTTAAGCAAACCCATTGTACGGTATTTGTTTTAGTTGCCCAGAAACTACAACAGTATTTTTCTACATGTAAAAGTTAATGACTCAATATATATTTGCCTGCCCATTTTTTTTTCTTTTTTTTCTTTTAACAAATATGAATGATTACTCAGAGAATTTTTTAGCTTGATTCCACAAATATTTGTGTTAGGCAATATTTTAGTTGAGAAAATATCCTTCTTTTCCTAAAAGGATTTTTATTTCATTTATTTTAAAATAAAAAGACATAATTTGCAACAAAACTATTCAGGGTATTAATTGAGATGTTATATGAGTTTTCTTATTGACCTATTGATAAGATACAATTTTTAAAACACATTTTAAAATTATATTCTTGCACATCTAGAATAAACTCTACTTGAATATGGTAAATGACTCACTACACTATAATTTTAATTTACTAGATTTTATTTTAGGGTTTTCTTGTTTGCATTCAAAAGTCTAAAGTTTTATTAATCTAGATTTTTTAATCAATCTGCAGGAGTTCCTTATGTAGTCAGGATACAAGTTGTAAGATACATGTTGTAAATATTTTCTCTTATTTTGCTTTGCATATTTATGTTATTGATGGTGCTTTTTTAACTTTCTATCTTGAAATACTTACAGATTCATAGGAAATAACAAAGATTCTGTAAACTTTTTATCCAGTTTTCCACAATGGCAATATCTTGCATAAATATAATATCATGGCAGTGGACCTGGCCCAGTGGTTAGAGCATCCGTCTACCACATGGGGGGTCCACGGTTCAAACCCTGGGCCTCCTTGACCCGTGTGGAGCTGGCCCAAGCGCAGTGCTGATATGCGCAAGGAGTGCCGTGCCATGCAGAGGTGTTCCCCTCACGCCCAAGGAGTGCGCCCCATAAGGAGAGCTGCCCAACGCGAAACAAAGTGTAGCCTGCCCAGGAATGGTGCCGCACACACGGAGAGCTGACATGATAAGATGACACAACAAAAAGAAACACAGATTCCCGTGCCGCTGACAACAACAGAAGCCGACAAAGACGACGCAGCAAATAGACACAGAGAACAGACAACCGGGGTGGGGGGGGAAGGGGAGATAAATAAATAAATAAATAAATAAATAAATGTTTTTTTAAAAAAAGACATAGGCTGATAGAAGAGATTAAATATATATATATATAAAATATCACAATCACAAAACTGACATTGATACATGACATACATTTTGAAGAGCATAAGTTTTAATTCAGAGGAAATCCAATTTATCAGTTTTTCCTTTTTATGATTTGTACTTTCTGTGTCCTCTTATTTCATCTGACTCCATATTATAAAGATAGACTCACTGAAATCTATCCCATTCCACTTGTTCCTATGATAATATGATACTGACACACCTCTCCTCCTCCCCCTTAAAACTGGGTGAACCTTTTTAACTGCCTTAAATACCAGAATGCAGAGAAACGTTGCAGTGTGATTTCTACGTGACTAGGTCATAAACAACAATACAGCTTCTACATTCAGACACATGCTTTAGGAGCCATGAGCCAGTTCAAAAAATAAAAATGGTGCTCATTCCTGCCCCATACAAAATTCTCTGTTAAAAAAGGGCTTGAGAGAAAAGATAAGTCCAGGATGGGGCTAGGAGATCATTTGTTAAAAGTTCATAAAACTCTAAAGACCTAAGGTGATACCTCAAAAAAAAAAAAAAAAAAACACAAAAAAACTCCCACTCATTCAGGCAAAAGGATCTCTAATGATCCTAAAGTGGTGCTTGCAGATTCTCTCCATTAAACGAAAGGTCCATTAAGAATCTTAAGAGTGACATACCACAGCCACCTTACATGAAGCCCAAAGTAAAACAAAAGGCTTATCTTAAAAAGATACATGGGTATGACTATTGTCTAATAGATAGATTCACAACAAACCCACAGAATTTTGAACGTAATTATATGAGCTGGGGCTTGAATGAATAAAGACAATATTAAAGAGAAAGTAGACCCATGATCTTCTGCAGGCTAAAAGCTGCAGAAGAAAACTACTCTGCTGTAAACCAGGGCTATTATTTATGGAAAAGGCAGGATGACTTAGCAGAATGAAGAGGCCAGAGGATGCAGGCAAGAGATACACTAAATACTTCCCAGACAGTAAAACTGAGTCTTAATCAAAGTACTAATTAATATATTCCCAACTGGATTTCAATTTTGCTGTGAATCAATGAATGTGGTGGATCTCCCATTTCCTCTTTTTAAAAACATATGTCTCTAGCAGTTATCCTTATCATCTACCTATCCTACCACCATTGTTTTCAATGTAGTGTATTTTCTTTATTTCAGTGTATTTTCAGTGACTGCGTAGAAGGAAAAAATCAATTCTCTTTAGTTATTAGATCTTCAGATCAGGGATGTTTGCAGTGAACTGCAACCTAAGAAATCTCATCTGCACCTGAATCTAATTAAATTCTAGGCTTGGAACTTGATTTCATAAAGGAATGAGATTTGGGGGACTTCGAAGTGGATGAGTGCATTATACATGTATGAGGAATGCCAATTGTTGAGGCCAGAGACCAAACTACGGTATACTCTATTTTCCAATGATGGCTGTACCAACACACATCGCATCCCATGTACCCTTCTTGCAATGTGGCATAGGCACACCTACACTGAGAGGTAGGGGATCCGTGTTCTTTCCATTAAACCTGGGGAGCCTCTGAAACTATTTAAACCAAGAGAATGCAGTGGAGTTGATGCTGTGTGACTTCCAAGGTTAGCTCGTTAAAGGCTTTCCACCTGGGTCTGTAGCCCATGACACATGCACCACTGAAGCATGCCGCCACCATGCAACAAGCCTGGATACCCAGAATTCACTCTGTTAGAGGGACAATACAGAGAAAGAAGCCAGAGGAGCCCAAGGTATTCCAACCATCAGTTGTTCAAATACTCACAGCTGGGCATCTGACATGAGTGAAGAAGCGGCCTTTGATAGGACCCTAGGTCTAGGCACTGCCTAAATACAACCTCAAGAGAACTTCTCTACCTCAAGCCATAACCTAAGCCAAGGTGCTCCCCAATTCCTGGTGCATAGTTATCACGAAACACAAATGATTACCAAGTAATGAACAGAAGTGTTTTGGAGTGATTTGTTATGTAGCTATAGTAACTAGAACATCTCAAAAAAGCCCTTTCCCTTTCCAAGGTCACAAAGACATCACTGCATGTTTTCTTTTAGAAAACTTCAATTATTTTCATTTTTACATTTAGATTTATGACCTATCTCAAATGGATTCTCTTTATATGATTTAAGATAGGGATCAAGTTGTCTGTTTTTTTCCTGTATGTCAAATTGTTGAAGGGATGTCTATTTCCTCAATGTATTACTTTGAGCATCTTTGTGGGATAGCACGTCATTGTATATATGGGTTTATTTCTGGCTTCTTTATTAAGTTGATCTATTTGTCCATCCTTTCACCAAATGTGAAATTTATAAATACAATTTTATAAAATCTTTGAAGTCAGGTAGGGTAAAAATTCTCCAACCGAGTTCGTTTGTCAAGATTGCTTTGGATAATCATGGTCCTTTGCCTCTCCAAATAATGTATAAAAATCTTAAGTTTCTAGGGGTAAAAAATCTTGCTGAGATTTTGATACAGAATGCATTCAATCTATATAATAATATTCAGAGTACTGAAGCATTACCAGTATTGACAATGTATATGCTGCATCTCTCCATGTATTTAGTTCATCTTTAATTTCTCTCAGCAATGTTTTATAGCTTTCAGTGTAAAGAATTTGTACATTTTCCCATTAATTTCATCCTTAAGTATATACTGTTATTTTACACTATTTTAAATGGTATATTAAAGTCCTTTTCTATTTTACATTGTCAGCATATAAAAATACAATTGATTTTTGCTTACTGACTTTGTATCTAATGGCTTTATCTGATTTACTTATTAATTTTAGCAGTTTAATTGTAAATTATTTACCATTTTCCATGTATACAATCATGTCAACTGTAGATAAAGATGTTTTTATTTCTTCCTTTGAAATATTTATGCATTTTTTTCTGTCAATTTACTCACTATGATCTCTACTACCATGAACAGAAGAGCTGAGACTGCACATCCTGCTCTTGTTCCCAGTCATAGAGGGAAGATACACAATATTTAAATTTTAAACATGATATTAACTGTAGGATTTTTGTACATGTCCTTTTCAGAATAAGGAAATTTTTCTTCTATTTCTAGTGTTCTGGAAGGTTTTTTTTAAATCATACAGGTTGTAATTTGTCAAATGCATTTTTCTGCATCTATTGAAATGAACGTATGATTTTTCTCCCTTTATGTATTAACATAATGACAAGCACTAATTGCTTTGGGTACGTTAAGTCAACCTTGCATTTGTGGGATAAAATCAATTTGGCCATGGTGTATTATTCTTTTTACATGTTACTATTTTATAATTGTGCATATTTGTTAAGAATATGTGAACCTAAGATTATAAGGGTTACTGGACTCTAGTTTTGTTTTTATTTTTTTCCATAAGGAAAAAGGCTTACAGAGGTTTCATAAAATTAACTGGAACATGTACTCTCATCTTTTATTTTCTGAAAGAACTGCATATATTATTATTGCATATATTATTGCATATATGCATATATTTCTGAAAGAGTTGCATATATTATTATTTCCTCCTCAGATGTTTAGATTCCTGAGTGAGGCAATTTTGTCCTGGAGAACTTTTTGTGGGAAGTTATTTAATGATGAATTCAATTTTTAATAAATATGGGACATTTAAATATTTCTATTTCTTCTTGAGTCAATTTTGATAATATGTATATTTCAAGGAATTTATACATTTCATCTATGTTGCCAATTTATCATCATTTTATCCCCTCATCTTTTTCAGTTTGTTTGTTTCTCATTATCTTTCTCATGTCTTCAGAATCTTTGGTCATGTTCCTTCTTTCAAATTTGATATTGGTAATTTATGTTTTCTCTTTTCTTGATCAGTCTTGCTAGGTGTTTATTTCATAAATATTTTCAAATAACCTACTCTGGTTCTGTTGATTTTTGTCTATTATATATCTGCCTTCTATTTTGACTTCTATTTTTTAAAAAATTTTATCATTTCATTTTCTCCAATCTTGGTTTTATTTATTATTTTTCTATGTTATTATGATGAAACTTGAGATTATTGATTTTTTTAAAATAATAAACTTTATTGTTAGAGCAGTTTTAGGTTTACATACATGTTGCAAAGAAAGTACAGAGAGTTCCCATACACTGCCCCACACACGTAGTTTCCCGTTTTTTGCTTTTTTTAAACTTTTTAAATTAATAGAACACAAGGAATGTTACTTTAAAAAAAATAAAACAAAAAACAAAAAACATAAGTGGTTCCCATTTAACCCACTCCTCACTCCCACCACATCATTTTTGTAAATTGTATTTTTTTTGAAGATATATACATCACAAAAAAACTGTTACACTAAAAAATATAAGAGGTTCCTGTATACCCCCACCCTCCCACACCAACAACCTCTCTCATCATTGTGGCACCCTCATCACACTTGGTGAACACATTTTGGGGCACTGCTGCACTACACAGATAATAGTTTACCCTGTAGTTCGCACTTTCCCCCAGTACATTCAGTGGGTTATAGCAGGATATATAAAGTCCAGCATCTGACCCTGCAATATAATTAAGGCAACTCAAAATCCCAAAAATGCCCCCACATCACATCTCTTCTACCCTCTCCCTGCCCTCAGCAACTACTGTGGCCACTTTCTCCACCTCGATGCTAAAATTTCTTCTACTACTTGTCACAATAGTTTTATAGTAGAATATCAGTAAGTCCACTCTAGTCCATATTTTATTCCTCCATTCTGTGGACCCTGGGATGGCGATGTCCCCTCCACTTCTAGATTAAAAGGGGGCTTAGATTCCACATGGATGATGGATGCAATTCTCCTGCTTACAGTTGTAGGCACTCTTGATTCCCTAGTGTGGTGTTTGACCATCTTCACCTCCCTGTTAGCTGACCTGGGTAAGACGAACGAACCAGAGAGTAGGAGTTGCCACTGTGCTGAGGCTCAGGGCCCAGCTGTCACATGGGCAGTCCAAAGATTCAAGTCTCCTGAGTATGGACCATCCCTAGCACCAACCACAGGTTCAGTAAAAGTGACAGAAGAGGCATGTGTAGAAAAGTCACATCTGAGTCCAGCTCCGTCACACTCAGGAGGACAAATTCCAAAGTAGGGCCCTCTGACAGAGTTCCAAATCCATCTGCCATGATTATATACACTGTGGATCTCCATACCCTTCAGGAGAACCAGTACCTAGGGTTGTATCTATTTTGGCTTTTTCTGGGATCCTGCTGAGGTGTGCCTAAGCATGACCCCTCTGATGACCTCCCAACCCTTTTTGGAAGACTCTTAGCCATATCAGCTCATTTGTCTTTGCCATTTCCACCTTTTATTCAAGGTCAAAGAGCAGTTTTTAACACTTGGTTCAACATGTAGGCTGAGATATTCTGCTGGCCTGAGTTGATTCTTTTATTTGAGGTCTCTTTCTAGTTGCTTCTCCAGTTAGTGATTGGTGGTAATCCCTTGGCACTAGGGAAGCTCATCCCCAGGAGTCATGTCCCATGCTGGGGGGAAGGTAATGCATATACACACTGAGTTTGGCGTAGAGAGCGGCCACATTTGAGCAACATGGAGGCTCTCAGGAGGTAAATTTTAGGCACCCTACAGCTCTAAACCTAGTTCATGTTTCAGGCACACAGGCTCTTAAGCATAGTCATCAGTATCAAGGACTCATTATTGGACCATCCTTCCTTGTTGATCTTTGCCATTGCACTTGGGGGATTATTGTTGTTCCATTGGGGAATGTGACAGAGCTCCCCTGAGTGGGAACTCAGTTAACGTTTGTAACTGTAATAACTACTATAAAAATATCCAACATACATCCTAACATATTTATGTTCCCTATATACTTGCCCTGGAGAATTCCCCGAGGTTATTGATTTATATACCTTTCTTCTTTTCTGATACAGTACACCATTCTTCTTCTCTGATAAAGGAATTTAAAGTCATAAATTTCCTTCTAAGCACTGTTTTAGATATAATTCACAAACTTCCACAGATTTTTTTTCAAAATGTTTCTAATTTTCTTCATGATTTTATCCTTGACTTATGGCCTATTTAGAAATGTGATATTTAATATCAAAATATGTGGGGTGTTCTAGGTATTTTACTGTAATCGATTCCTAACTAAATACAATTTTGGTCAAAAACAGTACTCTCCATAACTTCAAACTTTGAAATGTACTGAGATGTGTTTTAGGGCACAGCATATTTTCTTGATGAACAGTCCAGGTATAATAGAGAAACGTGCGTTCTAATTTTGTTGGGTATAGTGGTCTACAAATGTCAATTAATTTAAGGTGGTTAAGAATGTTGTTCAAATCTTCTATATCCTTTTGTTTTGTTTTCTGGTCTGTTCATGCTTTCTGTCCATAACTCCCTTTAGTTCTGCATATTTTTGCCTCATGTAAATGGGAACTTTGTTATTTGGTACTTACCCTTTAGTACTGTTGTATATTTTTTATTAAGTAACCTCGTATCATTACAAAATATTCTTTATCTTTGGTAAAACTCATCTCAAATTCCACTTGGTCAGATATTAGCATAACTCTGTAGACTATCTTTAAGTATAGCATTTCACACTGTTGCATCTCTGTGTTTGAAGTTTATTTCCCATAAACAATTGAAACCTTGGTGTAGCACTTTGATATTACTGATGAATTCCAAAAAGAAATACTGGATTATGTTTGTAAACTGATCTTCTCCTCTTGGAATAATAGATTACATTGGATTAATAAATTTATTTGAATAAGTAATTATGTCACCCTCTTGTGTCAGTAGGACATTGAGTCCCACCCTTTGATGGGTGGGGACTCACAGATAAAAGGCATGGCAAAGGACAAAGTTAAGGGTTTTGATGTTGGAGTTTTGATGTTGGGGTTTGATGCTGAAGTCTTAAGCTGGAGCCTCAGGAAGTAAGCCCAGAGAGGAGATGACCTGGGAAGACAGGAACCCAGGAACCCTGAACCCTGTCAGGCATCAGCAGCCATCTTGCTCCAACACGTGGAAAGAGACTTTCGTAAGGGAAGTAATTTACACTTTATGGCTTGATATCTGTAAGCTCCTACCCCAAATAAATACCCTTTATAAAAATCAACTGGTTTCTGGCATTTTGCATCTGCACCCTTTTGGCTGACTAATACACTTGGCTTCACTTTTTTTTAATCCAGTATGACAACCTGTGCTTTCTAATTTGTATGTTTAAATCCATTTATATTAACTGTAATGACTGATATGCTTTTACTTAAGGACACCATCTTGTTATTTGATTTCTATTTTCAAATCCATTCTCTGTTCCTCCCTTCCTCTTTTCGTGCCTTTTGGGGAAGGATTAATTAAATATATTTAACTATTTTAATAGTTTACCTACTTTTTCTTTATGTCTTTTTGTGCTATTCTTTAGCGGTGGGTGCTATAGACATTATAATATGCATTTTTAGCCTATCCCATTCTATGATATTCTATTATTTCAGGATTAATTTAATATCTTCTCTTCTTTCCTTTTTTTTTCAGATTTATTTTTTTATTTTCCCTCTCTTGTCCTCCTGCCTTGTTGTTTTTGCTGTCTGTGTTGTCTTCTCTTCTAATTTTCTCTCCTCTAGGATTCAATGGGATTTGATCCTGAGACCTCTGATGGGGAGAGAGGTTCCCTGTCAATTGTGCCACTTCAGTTTCTGTTGCACTTCATCTTGACTCTCCCCTTGCCTCCCTTCTGATGCGTCATCAGCTTGCTGCATGACTCACTTGTGCAGGGCACTGGCTCACCATATGGGCACTTGTGCAGGCACTCATGTGGGCACTGGCTCACCATGTGGGCATTTGCGTGGGCACTCCTGCAGGCAGTGGCTTGCCATGCGGGCACATTTTCCTCTTCTTTTCCACCAGGAGGCCCCACGGATCGAACTCAGGTCCTTTCATATGGTAGGTGGAATCTCTATCACTTGGGCCACATCCACTTCCCTCTTCTTGACAATATAATTCCAATCAATAATCCTGAAACATTTGTATTTTTATCATCACACATTTTATTTCTACATATGCATAAATATCCAGGCTATTTTATTATTTTTGCTTTAAAATCTACTGATGAAGAGTGCCATCTTTTGGCAGACAAGTAAAGTACATATAAAGGAGAAAAAGTAAATAGGAAGCTGTTTGGAAGCTTTACTTACCCCTCCCCAAGGCCCCTGAAAATTGGTCTACACCCCATTACTGGCTCCAGGGCCCTGTTTTGAGCTGTTAAACAGGTGAAATAAAGACCTAGAACAAGCCGAACCAAGACTCAAAGAACAGTGGTAACATACACCCATACAATACTAAATCGCTAGGCAAGGGAGAGAAACTGACAGTCAGAGTAAACTTACCATCATAATCAGATGCAAAGACATCAGCAAAAAATTACAAATCATACAAGAAAAAGAAAAATATGGCTTAGGCAAAGGAACAAATCAAAATCTCCAGATGAAACACAGGATTTGAAACAACTAATCAATGATGTTCATAAAATCTGCTAACTCAAACAAGGAATTGAACAATAACAAGACAAAGAAATGAAACACATTAAGAAGACACTGGGTGAACATAAAGAAGAATTTGAAAGATTGAAAAGAAAAATAGGGAAGCGGACTTGGCCCAGTGGATAGGGCGTCTGTCTACCACATGGGAGGTCTGCGGTTCAAACCCTGGGCCTCCTTAACCCTTGTGGAGCTGGCTCATGTGCAGTGCTGATGTGTGCAAGGAATGCCGTGCCACGCAGGGGTGTCCCCCGCATAGGGAAGCCCTACGCACAAGGAGTGCACCCTGTAAGGAAAGGCGCCCAGCGCAAAAGAAAGTGCAGCCTGCCCAGGAATTGTGCTGCACACACGGAGAGCAGATGCAGCAAGATGATGCAACAAAAAGAAACACAGATTCCTGTGCTGCTTACAACAACAGAAGTAGACAAAAAGAACAACACGCAGCAAATGGACACAGAGAACAGACAACTGGGGCAGGGGGGAACAAATAAATAAAAATAAATCTTTAAAAAAAGAAAAAAATAACAGAGCTTTTGGGAATGAAAGACTATAGGTACAATTAAATATACAATAGCAGGTATGAACTCATAGAAGAAAGAATCAGTGATGTAGAAGAGCACAGTGAAATTGAAGGGAGAGAAGAACAAAAAGATAAATGAATGGGAAAAATTGAGCAGGGGCTCAGGGAGATGAATGACAGCATGAAGTGCAACAATATACATGTCATGGCAGTTTCAAAAGGAGAAGAGAAATTAAAAGGTGCAGAAAGAGTTATTTTAGAAAATAATGGCTGAAAATTTCCCAGCTGTCAAGAGAGACATGAATTTATAGGTCCAAGAAGCACAGCTGACTCCAATCAGAGTAAATCCAAAAGACCTACTCCAAAACACATACTATTCAGAATATCAAATACCAAAAATAAAGAGAAAATTCAGAAAGCAATAAGGGACAAGCAAAGCATCACATACAAGGGGCGTCCAGTAAAACTTAGGGCAGATTTCTCTTCAGAAACCATGAAAGCAAGAAGGCAGTGGTATAATATAACAAGGATACTGGCAGAGAAAAATTCCCAGGGAAGAATTCTGTAACCAGCAAAACTGTCCTTTAAATATATCAGTGAGTTCAAAATATACACAGAAACTAAGAGAGTTAGTCAATAAGAATACAGCTCAGCAGAAACATTAAAGGAAGTTCTGCAGCGTAAAAGAAAAGACAATAGAGAGAGGCTTAGAGAAGAGTATAGAAGTGAAGACTACCAAAAAGAATAATAAGCAAAAGTACAAAAAAGACAGACAAAATCAAGATATGACATGTGAAAACCAAAGTGACAAATCAGTTGAAGTAAATAATGCCTTTACAGTAATAACATTGAAGATTAATGCACTAAACTCCCAAATCAAAAGATACGCTGAAAGAATGGATAAAAAAATCGAGTCATTCATACACTGTCTGCAAGAGATCACCTTACACACAAGGATACAAAAAGGCTGAAAGTGAAAGGTTGGTATATTTCACATAAACAGTGACCAAAAAAAAAAAAAAAAAGCCAGGATAGCTATGTTAATGTCAGACAAAACAGACTTTAAATCCCAAAAGTTATAACGGATGCAGAAGGCCACTGTATATTAATAAAAGAACAATCCACCATGAACGAGGAAATATCTAAAATATATGAGGTAAACTCTGGCAAAACAGATGGTTCTACAATAATAGCTGGAGACTTCAACATGCCACTCACATCAGGAGATGGAAGAAATAGAAAATCAACAAGGAAACAGAGAACTTGAACCATATGATAAATGAAATAGACCTAACAGACATATACAGAATGTTGTATCACGAATCAGCAGGTTATATATTCTTCTCAAGTGCTCATGGATCTTTCTCCAGGATAAATCACATGTTGGGCCACAAAACAGATCTCAATAAATATAAAAAGAATGAAATTAAACAAAGCACCTTCTCTGATCATAATGGAATGAAACTGGAAATAAGTAGGAATCGGGAAATTCTCAAATACATGGAGGCTAAATAACATACTCCTAAGCAATCAGTGGGTCAAAGAAGATATTTCAAGAGAAATTGATAATATCACTAGACAAATAAAAATAAGAACACAACATATCAAAAATTATGGGATACATTGAAGACAGTGCTGAGAGGGAAATTTATAGTCCTAAGCATTTACATTAAAAAAGAAGAAAGAGCTAAAGTCAGAGACCTAACTGAATACTTAAGGAGCTAGAAAAACAAGAGCAAACCAATCCCAAAGCAAGGAAAAGCAAGCGCAAACCAATCCCAAAACAAAGAAAGCAAGGAATAACAAAAATTAGAGCAGAAATAAGTAGAATTGAGAACAACACAACAAAAATAGAGAAAAATCTACAAAACCAAAAGCAGGTTCTCTGAGAAGATCAATAAAATTGAAACCCTTAGCTAGACTAACAAAGAAAAAAGAGAGGGAAAATGCAAATAAATAAAATCAGGAATGAAAGGGGGGACATTTATGACTGGACCCAAAGAAATAAGCTATCAAGTACACTTCACTGGGACAGAACAGTCTCCTCAAAAGATGGTGCTGGGAGAACTGGATATTCGTAACCAAAAGAATAAAAGAGAACTCATATCTCATGCCATATACAAGAATGAACTAAAATGGATCAAAGACCAAACATAAAAATCAGGACCATAAAACTTCTACAGGATAAAGTAGGAAAACATCATCAAGATCTTGTGATAGATAGGGATATCTTAAACCTTATTCCTAAAGCATAAACAACAAAAGAAAAAATAGATAAATGGGACCTCCTCAAAATTAAATATGTCTATACGTCAAAGGACTCTGTGAAGAGGGTGAAAAGACAGTCTACCCAAGGGAAGAAAATATTTGGAAATGACACATTTGCAAGGGTTTAATACCCATGACATATAAAGAGATCATGTAACTCAACAATAAAAAGACAAATGACTTGATTTAAAAATGGGCAAAAGACCTGAATAGACATCTTTCTAAAAAAGAAAATAAATGGTGAGAAAACATATGAAAAAATGTTCAATGTCACTATTAATGAAATGCAAATCAAACGCACAATAAGACATCATTTCACACCTACTAGAAAGGCCACTAATAAAAAGTGTACGTAAATAATACAAGTGTTGGAGAGGCTGTTGAGAGATAGGAATGCTTATTCACTGTTGGTGGGAATGGTACAGCCACTGTGGAAGTCTATTTGGCAGTTCCTAAGGATGTTAGATATTGATCTGCTGCATGACCCAGCAATACTACTACAAGGTTTACACCCAGAAGAACTGAGAGGAGGGACACAAAGTGTTCACAGCAGCATTATTCACAATTGCCAAAAGATGGAAACAACCCAGGTGTCCATCAAATGATGGAATGGAATGGATAAACAAATTGTGGTATACACGCACAAGAATATTGTTCAGCTATAAGAAGCAATGAAGTAATGAAGCATATGACAACATGGATGAACATGATGGAGGACATGTTGACTGAAGCAAGCTAGACACGCAAGGGCAAATACTGAACGATTTGCTACTATAAACTGAATACAATGCGCACACTCATGAGTTAATAGCTAGAATGTAAGTCACCATTAAACAGAATGAAGTTGGAAAAGGGAAAACTGAGGTTTAATCTGGCAGAATTGGTAAAAAGGTTGTTTTTAAATGTTTGGAAACGAATAGAAATGGTGAAAGCACATCATAGTGTTTTTAATTCGCAGTGCTATTATATGTGTATGATGGTGGTTGAAAGGGAAAGTCTAAAGTCATGTATATCACTAGAAGGGAAAGCTAAAAATTGAAACATGGGACTGTTAGCATAGTAAAATCTCTGGTGAAAAATGAGTAGTTAATAGTGCCTATATAAGAATGTTTTTCTGAGAAAGAGAACAAATGTATGTTAATGTTACAATATGTTAATATCAGGGTGCTATTTGGGCAAAAATACAATCAAAGCAAACTATGAGCAGTAGTGTGTAGTAATATATTAATAATCTTCCATCAAAGGTGAAAAAATTAAAGTATGCTAAGTGAAAAAAACTAGATAAAAAGTACTACATATTGTTGAACTCCATCTACACAAAATGTAAATTCAAATAAATTATAGAGATGGAAATAGGTTAGCAGTTATGTATGGCAGGAGAAGGATAGAAAGATTGAGAGGTGAGCACTAAGGGGTAGGATTATTTTGGTTTAATTGGTTTTTTTTTTCTTTTATCTTTTTTTGGAGTAATGAAAATGCTCTAATATTAACTGAAGTGATGAATGCACAACTCTGTGATTATATCAAATGTTATTGATGGTATACTTTTATGGACTATTGATTGATGAATATGTTTCATTGATTGATGAATATTGATTTTTAAAAAAGAGCTAATGATACAGTGTATCTAGAGGTTGTGTTTAGACCACCTGAATAGACAGGAATACATCAGTTATCAGACCACTAGCAAGACTCGGGCAAGGTAAAAGGCCATAAACAGCAGAGACTCTGCAGAATAAGCGGGCATTTTGGCATTTTCTTCTCAAGATGATGGAATCCAGGACTAACCTTTGAAATTACTAAGCCCTTACAATGGAAAAAAGAGAGAGAGAGAGAGATCCAGGATCAAAAGGGAGACAGTCATTCAACTGAGGCTTGAGTCACTTCACTGTTTCATTCCTTCCTTCACTCATTATTTTTCACTTGGTACTTATCAATTGAGCCAGGCATTGTATTGGATATTAGTAGGGTTGTGAACTAGGCTGTGATCCAAATTTTAACTTTTATATTGTTTAAAAGTTGAGAACTAATTTTATAGCCTGAATTGGTACAACAGGACAAATTGGTTACGAACATAATTTTTATAATATATTTGAAATTTGTAAGACTTCACAAAACTCTCACAAAAATTTTGTATGGTTTATACAATTCTATTTATGAATGCCACTTTATAAGTAAAGAAACTCACAGAGTTAATTTCAATCATTTTCACAAATGGCCTGAATTCAGATTCTAGTTAGCACGTAATTGATTCACTAATACACTAAAAAATATTTTCTACCTACTCCTTTATCTGTTGAAATTAAAATCAAACATTTACTCTGTAACAAGCACAAAAAATTAATGTATACGAAGAGCTTTCTGCCTCTTCTGTCTTACAAGAAAAACTGAACTGCTACAGGCTCCTGAGATGTTTGATATGTTTACAGGTACACTTTGGAAGCAGAACACTGCAGAAACTTAATGGCTATGAATGCAGTGAGAAAGAAGGGTGTTGAGAGAGAAAGGGTACTTAGAATATAGTGGGAGAAAATAAGTATAGGGACTTAGAATGAGTAGGCAGGGAATCTAAGTAATGGAGTTTTAAATTTTGTTAAATTTTTAAAATAGAAATCTCCTTTGCTTCCCCTCTAAAAGATTTAATTTGTTTTTATGTACTTTATTGAATGTGGTGTTGCTGTTGTTTTTGAATGTAACACAATGCTGCAACTGGCCAGGAGATTCAAGAGACTACTCTATGAAGCTTGCATTCTTAAAAGAATATTATACTCAGAGAGGTCTAAATCAAATATGCATTTTTGTGAATATATGTGAGTGAGCAGAGAGAGAGAGAGAAAGAGAGGGAGGGATGGATGGATGGAGGGATGGATGGATAATGGATGGATGGACAGAAAGAAGGAAGGTCAATATTAATGCTGAAATGAGTGCGAAATTTATTAGGATTCAGAGCCAGAAATCTCATGGGAAAAGTCCGGCTTCAGTTCTTATCTCTTCTTTATTTTTTAATAATATAGACTTATTTACATTAAGTAACATCAGAGTAACAAATGCTTACATGATTTGGATTCCGGTGACGGTGGAGAAATATTAGACACAGCAAGGTCACTTTTTGACTTTTTAGGTTTCTTTGCATTTAGCTGCCAGGGTTTATCATAACTTCTGAAGTCCTTTCTTGTTCCTTTAAGTTCTATTAAGACAAAATATAGATTAAAAACCCAATAATAAGTGTTTTCAAGATTGGTCACAAATCCATAAAGTCATCATATACACCAAGCAAAAGCTTTACAAATATGAAAAATAATACAAATAATCAAAAGTATTTCTTATTTGATTTCCTCTGCATATTTGAATTTTAAATCTGATAAGAATCAGTTTGGATATGAACATGATTAAGATGATATCATGTTAAACTGAAATTATTTGAATGGCTTTTTAAAGGCAGGGATTTGCAATAATTGAAATAACATTCTTCAAATGAAGCAATGCCAAAGAATAAATCTTTGTATTCTGTTTTAAATCAAAACAACTCAACATTTAAGCAAATTTCATTGCAGCCTTACCTATTACTTAATAGGATACATAAAATCATTGGCATTTACCTAAATTAATTCCACAGCATCACTCAGTTTTGCACTTACCCTTATTGAAGAACCAACTTTGTGATACTTCACCTTTGAAGGTAGCCAATGCCAAACCCATTGCCAAATTAAATTATGTTTCTAATATTTCATCTCTCTTAACTTCTTTGTAGCATTTCATATTTTTAGATATCTCAGTCTTCACGGAGTTTTCACTTCTCTAATTCTCAAAGTATTATTAATACATTCTCCTGGTCCTTCTATTACCTATCTGACCACTCCTTTTCAATATCATTCACTGCATCTTCATTTTCCATCTACATGGCATTCCTTAGAGTGTCTTCTACCTTTTTGCCTCATTTTACAGTTTAAAATATCCTTGACTTATGGAAGTCGCATAATTCCTTTTCTGGCTACCTACTTACAAATGCCAGCTACGTATCACTAGTATCTGATGGATCCCTCCAACTTTCATGTTAACATTATGCTTAACTGGATATTACTCACTTTTTTCACCTCCAACACCCCACTAAATACTAAAAGAGGCATAAAAATTATAAAGCACTAGGAACAAGGAATATGGATATGCTTAACTGGATATTACTCACTTTTTTCACCTCCAACACCCCACTAAATACTAAAAGAGGCATAAAAATTATAAAGCACTAGGAACAAGGACTATGGGTTAGTGATCTGCTGGAACTCAGGAAATTATTTCCATGGATAGGATTAAGATAGAAGAGGGGGAAGAAAGGGATTGGATGAGACTGCTGTTCCAACAGTCTCATCTTACGTTGTTTTATAAACTATCAGTATTTGTCTTTCAATACCCATTTGGGACCATCATTTGTTCTAATGCAACATGACTAAAGGAAGAAAGAATTCTAGTCATAAAATATAGCCATCTCATGATACAAAGCGATAGTAAAAGAAACCAAAGAGGAATGATAAAATGGATTTTGTGGCATTTTCATTCACCACTTCTGGCAAGGAAAATCCACATTGATTCAAATAATCCAACAATGATGTTGTTCTATTTAATTAGTTGTACAGAGGTAAGAGGTAGGAAGTCTCTCATCAATTTAGCAAAGGCCCACAGAATTAATCTGATATTGGAAATTTTAATAGCAGTCATGAATTTAGCTGGCTCTCTAAAATAATAAAGAAGGACCTAAAAAGTACCATGCTATTTGGTAAGGGGGCCAAAAACAGCTCACCTACACTGTTTATTGACCGAGGAAGAACCAGAACTATACTCCACAGTTTAATTTGAATAAACCGAAAAACATCATTTCAAGGAATAAATTCAATATTTTTAAAAAGTAGAATAGCACTCAAGATGCAGAGGAAAGTCACAGTTTTGGAAAGTATTAACTATGAAAAAAATATTAAATTTTAGAACAAGACAATAAACATGAAAGAAAACAGACTTTATAAAACAAAAAGAAATGACAGATGAGACAAGCATAACAAATCTATGATGAAAATGCAACAGCAGACAGAAATTTTTAAAACTGGAAGATGAAATAAGGAAATACTGACAGGAAACTAAAATGCGTTACCAAAATTTAAATTTGTTTTTGAAGTCAGAATGGTAAAACCAATGCTATAGAAAACTGAATCAGTAATGCAGAAAGCACACTTGATAGACTTCCTTAGAAGACAGTTGATAAAGTAAAAAAGGCAAATGAAATACCAAATAAATAAGAGAAAAGAGGACTGTAAAGGATACTCAGTGTGCACAAAGTCGATTTTTCTAAAGAAGAAATCAGAACAAATATAATGGAAGCAATAATAAAGTACACAAGAAGAAAACTGCTGTAGGTGAAGTCCTGGGTTTGCTCACTGAAAGGATTTACTGAATATAAGTGAAAACCAAAGTAAAGAGACAATTACCTAGACATCCAGTAAAACTTTGAATATCAAAATTTCAGAAAAAAGAAATCCCATTAGTATGCAAGAACAATTATATTATCCAAAAAGACATAAAAATAAGTCTGCCTTCAGGTTCTCCTATACAAATTAAATGACAGACTTTGAGGAGAAAATGCCATGTCCCAAGTAGCTAGATAACATTTAAAGGAAACAAGAAGATCATCTTCAGCTATTTTTAAAAAGTATAATACCCATGTACTTTGAGTATTGAGACCTTTTCTAGCTAATTGGAAGATGCACCAAAAATAAATCATTCAAAAGTATAGGCAAGGTTTAAAGTGACATTATTTACTGGTACCCAAATTATATTTGGTTATATTTGTATCCAAGGATTATTCTGTGCTTTCCCTCTCCCTCTTGCCATATCCATCCCCATCACTCTACAATCTTTCCTCTTCTCTTTCTGGAGCACATTTTCCACAGTAAGCAAACATTCCTGCATCTTCAAATCCCCCATCCATGTCTTAACAGATACCTCATTCTTCCATAAGAGTACTCTCTCCTCTGCAGCCTCCTGGAACCAAGGGTATTCATTCGCTCATGTCCCATCTCCCCACTTCCTCCACTTCCTCCACTCCCACCCGCAGGTTGGAGAGGCAAGGCTGGGAATTCCTGGCTGATTAATGCTGCCACAATAAGTAAAGTTGATGTCCCTCACCTCTTGTGGTAATGCTGTCTGTCTCCATCACTCACCTGGCTTCATTATTGCCAACTTTCTGTCTCTGATTACTCACCCCTGCAGACTTCCCAAAGACATTGGCACCAACTCCCCTGTCCTTTCAACAACCTGGATAGCACTTTGGTAACCTCTTTATCATTAGACACATCAAGTAGTAAACCTCATGCTTCCCTACCTTCTTTCTCTGTAGAGAGCTTCATTTTCATGATACTTCAGACACTCCCAAATCAGGGTAGCCCACAGGATCTTCTCATTATGTGGGATCACTACACCTCAAAAATTTCAAATATTACAGCGTAGCACTGCTCCCATCTTAATGGATGTCTCTTATTTTCACTATACCTATGCTTGCTCTATGACTTCCTAAAAGTCTTTACGCTCTGATTTACTTTTTTATGTCTAAATCACTTCCTGTCCTTGCTCACTACCCTCTCATACCAGACTGTGTTTGATCCAGTACAGTTTGCTCACAAATTTCTTCAACTCCTTTGTAAAATTTATCTTCCACCTCTACCCTCAGAATTCTCAATCAATCTCTCAAACTGATTTCTCTGCTCCCCACCCCCCAGTGCTTCTGGGTGCTAGAGAAAAATCATAATCTTGCAGATGATTCCTATGAATAATTCATGGTCTTCAGCTTCAGTTAGACCCCAGAACTGCTTAGCAGTCTTTTTTTTTTTTCCTTTTGCAAATACATTTTCCCTTTCCCTTGGTGACTCTTCATAATTGGCTCCACTGAATTCAATCTCCCCTTCCAATCCCCCATTCCTCTTGCCCTCTGCAAACAATTTTATCTCTTAATAAACAGACAAAATTTAGGTCATCAGGTATAATTTCATACTCGCCTTCTCTCCATCCGTCCTATACCCTACCCTACAAATTTAACTATATCTTCCATTACTTCAATCTCATGGTCCTAATGATTATTTGTGTGATACTGACTGCCACATCTATGACTCCTACATTGACCTATGCCTGAAGCTTTAGAATCATATCCAACTACCTGCTGGAATTAACCACTAAGATGCTCCTTGGGAAACTCAAATTCATCAGCATGAACTGAATTTATCACTTACTTTCATACATTTAGTTCTATGTTCACATCTTGCTTTATTAAATAACTCATTACCCACATGGATAAACTGGGAGTTAAAATAATTTCTTCCTCTCCTTTGTCATCTCTGAGCATGAAGTTATTAACTACTGATGGTAGGCAGAAATCTAAGATGGCCCCATGATCTCTGTCCTGTGGCATTATACCTTGTATAACCTCCTTCATTTGAGTGCAGACAGATCTAAGACATGCTTCTAACCAATAAGATGTGGAAAAGGTGATGGGATGTCAATGTCATGACTGCACTGTGTTATATAAGATTTCATTTTAGCAGATTGAATGAGAAAGACTCTCTTGCTGGCTCTGAAGAAGCAAGCCATATTGTGAAAGAGCCCACAAGGCAAGGAAGTGCGATGGCCTCTAGCAGCTGAAAGCAGCCCCTGGCTGATGGCTAGCAAGAAAATGGGGACCTCACATACATAGCCACAAAGAAAGGAATTCTGCCAACAACGTGAATGAGCTTGGAAGCAAATTCTTCCCCAGTCCTGCCTCCAGATGAGAATGCAACCCAGCCAACACCTTGATTGCAGCCTTGGGAGGTAGAGCAGAGGACCTAGTTAAGCCTTGCCCAGACTCCTGCTGACCCACAGAAATTGGGAGATACCAGATGCGCATTGTTAAAAGTCTCAGAGTTTGTGGTAATTTCTTATACAGCAACAGGAAACTCTAACGGTGTTTTAAAATATATCTTGAATGCTTCTTCTCCTTTCCATTCCTACTGTCACTTTCTATGGTTCTTTCATCTCTCAACTCTGCTTATTATAACAGCCTCCATGTTGATTTCATCTCTGAAAAAGAGTCTCTAAACTACCTGACAAACGATGGATCCAAATTTGCTGAATTCACTCTTCGACTGAAACCATTCTGATATCTCCCAATGTAGGATGGATGCCAGGCCTTCACAACCTGACTCCTATTTACCAAACCCTAGAAACACTGAGCTGCCTGCAGTAGCCTGGGCACAGCATGCTGCTTCACAACCTTTGATGTTGCTCTTTCTTGACAAGCCCTTCCTGTCCTTCACTGCTAGGCTAACTGATAACTGTCCTTCAAAACAGCTCAGGTATTATACCTACCAGAATGCTTTCTCTAAACCCCAAATCAGACTTCTCTAAACACCAAAACGTATCCTGGCTGTCCCTTTACTATAATTCCACACCCAATTCTTCCTCAAAACATTTCTGAATACTTCACTGACCTAAACCTCTACTTTCTTTGTACCTACGTAGCTCTTTAGAAATTCCCACTGTAGAACACATCATAGACTAACATGCACTGCAACTATTTATGTATGCATATTTCTTGCTTATTAGGCTGTTAACTATTTTAGAACATGACTTATTCCTATTGGACTCACCCATGGGACATAGTATAGATTCAATAAATGTTTGCTTATTGAATATGGAGATTTTTTATCACTTTCAACATGTTTTATACTTCTAAATCCTCACATCTTGACTCTCTTTAATACTTCTTTGCTTAGAAATAATTGTCTAATATTGAATTTATTAACTGAGTTTATTGGATCCAGACCATACCATATAATGGACTCTGCAAACTGTCAGGGTTCAAATTCCAACTTGGCCACTTACTAAAAGAGTGAATTTGGACAAATTATTTAACTTTCCTATGCCTCAGTGTTCTCATCTTTTAAGGTAGAAATATTATGAAAACTAAATTAGTTATTATTTGTCAAACCCTCAGAACATTGTGTGTTACAGGGTAAGCACTATATGTATTTGTTATATCTATTATAATAAAAATTTCTTCAACCACTTTTTTGGTGAGAAAAACATAAAATCTCATGGTTGTGATAAACAGTGAACTTTCCTTATTTCCTTGTTGGCCATATATATTGTAACATTGGATGGGTCTTGGAACCATGCTCTGTAAGGCTAAGGTAGAGTAGAAAAGCTCATTTATACCATGTTCTATGGGGCCTACCCAGAGTTCCTTTATCTCTAACATAGAAATAATATAAAATACATGAAATATTCTGGTGATAATAAAACTTGAGCTAACTACCACATGGAATAAAAAAATGTAGAACCTAAAAGATGCTAAGTCATTTTAGTATTTAAAGAGATAGGTTTTTCCCCTTTGTTTTATGAGAATAAGTAGTAAATTATGGATGTGAAAAAGGAACAGTTTATTATTCACTATAATAAAGCCATAATATTTACCATTATTTAAAATTTTAAAGCACATTTTAATCTCTTATTAAAACTGACTCTCAAAATACAATAAAAATGAAATTAAGAGAAGGTAAATATTTTATGTTGGTTTTTATATCTGGGATTGCAGCCCAGATCTTATTTCATAAAGTCCATGATCATTCATCTAACCTCTTCCACTTTCCTATTTTGTTCTTTCAGAATATTTTTAAAATTACAAAATATTAGGTAATACCAGTTCTCCACAAAACTTGTTGTAAACTTAAGGGCTTCTTCCCCATCCGCCAATATCACCCCCAACAGAGGAAAAACAATGGGCTTACATGTAAATATTGAGACTTAAATGTTTTATATTTCTCAATCTGGAAAATGGGTAATTCCAGAAGAAAAATATACACTGACACAAAAATCATTAGCAAGCAAAAGAGAATTTTAAACTTTGAGAAGTAGATACTGGAAAGGAGAGAAGAGAAAGAGAAATGCAGAGCTTAAAGATCCTGGGAGAAGAGTTGCTCAGGTCCTGACAAAACAGCAAAAGAGGTCATGGAAAGCAGCAAATGTAAATCGTACTGATGTAGAGTACAAGGAAGTCAGCAACAATCCAAAATCAAAGACTAGAATGGGGACTAGAGAGATGGCTCAGTCACATTAAAGTAGTAAGAAAGCAACCAAGTTACTGAACATGATAATCTGGGGTTTAAAATGAACACGTGTGCGTATGTGTGTGTTTGTGTATATCCAGAGGGCTTGGCTTTTGGGGAACCAAAAAAGTCATAATGGCATTAATTCAAACTGGTACTAAATACCAGAAGTAACAAACCAAGAGAATGATTCAGTGCCTGCAAGAAAAGCTACAAATAGGAATACTTGGACCTGACTGTCTAATACTTGAATGCAATTAGAGACTAACCAGGTAACATAATGTTCTTCTTGTGATTTACTTTAAATATGTAGAGTAGGTATCTGAAAATACGTTCACATGGTATTCTTGGTATTCTTCACACTCTCGTTACGTGTTTTTGTGTTGCTTGAAAAGGGCTATTAATTTCAGATAGAGATGGCACAAGCAGATCAGAAAAGGTCCTGAGAAACAACTCTTTATCTCCTATTAAAACAAACCCAAGTCTGGGAAGAAAGAAGAATGGGAGGCTAGAACTTTCAGTATCTGTTCTTATCTTCTCTTTGGGAAACTGATAGTTACTTTGATAGTCATTACTACCCTGTCTTCCCTTTATTTCTCAGAGCAAAACTTAGATAATGTAATGTCCCCTGCTGTTCAGGCGCCACCTGTGGCCGCCGCTGCGGTACCGCGGGCGGGTCGCTGCCGTGCGGGCGGATCGCTGCCGGGAGTCGGGCCGAGCCCACGGCCGGACTGGGGCGGCAGCGGGCGGCTCAAGGCTTGGTGGGGATGCGCGGTTCGATGGAAGAAGAACCACGGAGATGAGGTCTATGCGCAGGTCTGATTTTATTCGGGAAGTACATAGGGTTTTATAGTCTCATGGAGGCGGGGAGGTTGTGGGAGGGGCATGTCCGCGGGGCAGCTGGGGATTGGCTGCAGAGGCAAGGGCGGACCTGCAGTTTATGACGTAAGCCATTGATGGCAGAGGGGGTTGTTTCGGAGGTTGTGCCGGGGCGGATACGGGATGAGGGTGGTTGGAATGAGGCGGGGAGAACAGTGATTGGCTGGGAGGGGGAAGATAACAGTGGCTGGGAGGAGGGGTGGAGGGAGGCAGCAGCATAAGCTGCTGCTGAGAAGGGCCATAATACAGAGAGATTTCAAAGAACAGGCGGGTAAAGTACAAGGAAGCGAAAAGCAGGGTGGGAGCAGGGGACAATGTAATAATTTAAATAAGATGTAACTAAAGAATAGAGAGAATAGAAGGGAAACACTTACCTAATAATAATAGTTAATATGTATTTAGTACATAATATTTGGCAGGCATTGTTCTAAGACTTTCACGTGTATTAACTCATTCAATCCTCACCATAGCACTCTGAGTTAAGTAATATTATTATTCATATTTTACAGAGGAAGAAACTGAAGTATATAAATGTCAAATAAATTGTACAAGTTGCACAGCCAGTACGTGATAGAACTGCTACTTGAAGTCAGGAAGTTTGGTTCTGGACCCTTCAGATTTCACTATTATTCTATGTCTCTCAAGATACTATGACTTGCAAAATATGTCTTTTTCAATGGACTCACAGATACTCATCTAGTGTGCCTTCTATAACCAACAAGACTCAGAAGAACCCAGAGTTCCTTCTTTTGTCTGCCGTAAGTTCATAGTGTAGTTTCCTGTATGTAGTACACATAATGTTTGTATGCATAATTGACAACAGAGATGTCTACATTCTCCAAGGGATACCCTCATCCCCTACCATTCCTTACCCACTATAGGGGGCCTTACTACATGGCTGTAAGATACAGATGAAAATGAGTCGTGGGACACATGTTGCATAAGCAAAGACTCAAGCTAAGTCTACTCAGTTATCTCAGTTATCTGTTTTTAGTGGGATATCTGTGTTTAGTGGGATAGAAGGCTATTGCAGACCTGGAACAGGACTGGATCCTAGTGTAAATAAATCTTCCTAAAATAAATCTTAAAATAGGATAAAATTGGGGCTGAGTGAAACAGAAAACAGTCATCAGTTTGGGTCAAAGAGGTAACTTTGTAGAAATCTATTGTTTACCTTCCTAAACAGATGAACTATAAGCACTTAATTCAAATTCATCATAAAAAGACAAGAAATAAGTGAAGTTTAAAATGATTAGTTTAAATTCATACAGGGTGAAATATTTTCATTCATATCTGCATCATATTTTATTAAAATGAAACCCATGTGTTATAGTATTTTGAATCATAATGCAAAACAGTATGTTCAAATTCAAGAATATTTTATCACAAATTTTAGCAAATGGGTGGAGTCACAGATGAATACATGAAAACCCCAGGTACCTATCATCCATTTAGATTTATCTTATTATATCAAAAAGAATTTTGTAGCTTTTTACATGAGACTTATTCAAAATCTCTCCAAAATTAACTCCAAAATATATTTTTTCATTTACCTGATGTTTCACTTTCTGCCCACAGAGCTGCCGATCCAGACAAAGTACGCTGAAGTTGTCCACGGCTTCCCTGTTTAGACTGAAGATGGTCAATGAGAAATGGGATTGGCTGGTCAGGAGTCTCAGTTATTAACTTGGTCATTAATTCCTGAAGATAGAACAGAGTACACATTTACATCTATTAATTGTGGCAACTATACTAGCAAACACTTAATACAGCATTTACTACTACTTATTCCTCTAAATGTTTTATATACATCAACTAATTTAATCCTCCCAACAATCTTTCAAGGCAGGTACAAGTTATTGTCCTTATATTGAAGAAACGAAGATACAGAGAAATGAAGTATATTGTCTAAGGTACACAAATAATATGTGCCAAAATCAGGATATATTTATATTTATTTTTATTATTATACTTAGTCAAAAAACATACTAGAAACTTAATCTAAATTCTTTTTAAAAGTTATAGTCTAATGCTTCGTGTATGTAGAATTTTCAAATAGGTTGACTGTAAAAGAAATGGATAGAGTTGATGGAAACACATCATAGTGCATAGAACTAACATGGCTGCTTTATAAATGGGATTGTAGTCTAGGGATGTAACTGTCAATTGAAAGAAAGCTAGAGAATAATCTAGGGGCTGAATAACGTAGTGAACCCAGAAGTGGATCAGGATTGTAGCTGTTAATAATACAAATACAAGAATGTTCTATGAACTAGAACAAATGTATGCACCTATTACAAGGTAGTAGGAATATAGTGATGCATGGAAAAATACAATTAATGTAACTTATGGGCTATAGTTAACAGCAATATTGTAATATTCTTGCACCGATGTCAAAGAAGGTACTTTATCAACACTAAGTGTCAATAATAGGGGGATATGGGATTTTCTTCTTTCAGACTAAGGAAAACGTTCAAAGGTTTAGGGGCAATGACTGCACAACTCTGTGATGAAAGCGAAAGCCACTGAGGTACACTTTGGATAGAATGTACAAGACATGACACTGTATAATACAGTAAACCATGTGATGAAAGATGGACTGTTGTTAAGAGTGCAAATATGAGAGTGTTCTCTCACAAACTATAATAAATCTACAATACTAATGTATGGTGCTAATAATAGGGATGTAGGAAACAAAATGCCAAGTATATGCTATGGACCATAGGTAGTGGTAATAGTCTGATAATGTTCTTTCATACCCTCTGTAACAACTTCCACAACAATGTAAGGTGTTGGTGGAGGGGTGATGTACACGAATTCTGCACATTTTACATGATTGTTTTATAAGTTCACAACTTCTCTAATTAAAAAAATGAAAAAATAACAGTCTAAGAGATTTAAACTTTCAATTACTATTTTGAGCAATAGCATTATAACCTAAATTTTTACTAAATCTCATCATACACCTAGCATCCCAATGTCATTTTTTTACTTTCTTAAATATATATAAATGTCTCAAACTGATGAAAAAATTTTTGAATGAAAGAAACAAGTAATAGCCTCATAGAAACCAGAAAGTGTCTTAAACTGGTCTCCCAACAATACAGAATATCATTTTACAAAAGTCCTGATAGATAGTTATCTCTTTAACAATGATTTAATGAATGGAGAGTTCTCTACTTGCCAAAGCAGGTTGTTTGTCCTATTTTTGGAGAGTCTAATGATACCTTAAATTGGTCAGAAATTGGTTTTTCCCATCAGAAACATCAAAGGGTGACCTCCAATTTGTGGTCAATTAGAATTCCAACTGTTTGCATATGAGCTGCTGTCAAGCCATATGTATACTACTTTGTACTGTGTAATTGGATTTATGAACCTCTATGTAGTATTTTATTAATACATTCATATCAATCACATTTCATCTTCTTGGATTTAGCCTAGAATTCTAGTCTGTCAGTGTCATTTTAGCTTTAGATTTGTGAGAGGCAGTTCTAGAGAGGAGGCCAGGAAAATCAGATACTAGAAGTCCTAACAGAAGGGTTACTGTAAAGTCCCAACCCCATCGTCTTTTTGTTATCAGTCTATTTTCTCTGCCTTGGACACTTTTCTCTCAGGTGCTCGGATGGCTGGCATTTTGTCATCATTTAGTCTCTAAGCCTACCCTACCCAATCTTCATTGGTTTTTATCACTTTATTATTTTATTTTCTTCATAGCATTAGTACTCTCCAAAATCATCTTGTTTAATATTTGCTTATCTCCTGGTTGTTGTCTCTCTTCCTTCCTTACTAAAGAACTGGGAGAAAGGACTTATCTGGCATGGTCTCCACTATCTCCCCAGGGCCTAGAACTCTACCTGGCTCATAGCTCATGTTGAATAAATATCTTCTGAATGAATGAATGAATGAATGAATGAATGAATGAATGAATGCCTGGTTTACCAACCACATGCAGAAATTAGTAACTAAAGTCCATTATTGTACCAACAAATAGCATTTAAAAATGTGCAAATTGGACACCGAATTACAATGAAAAAGAATAAAGGATTTCTACTACACATACACTGTGTGTAGTATGTATACATACTACAAATGAATTTGTATTTTTCTGTAAAACAGGTCAGAAAATAACCAATTGACACAGGTCTTCTTTATTTCTGCTATTTAAAATATCTGTTATTACAGTTTCAAGTCAAGAGTCCATTTATCATTGTAAGTGTAATTGTAAAGCAATACAGGGTTCAATTAAACCCCATTATATATCAATGGAAGGCAGTTTAAAGCATTTGGGATTTTACTTCTATAGAAAAGATGTATTATATTCTATTTGAACTTCTTGTACTTTACACAAAGATGACTACAAAATGGAAAGAAAAATAAATAGGAGGGCCATCTAGATTACTCTTGTCACAGAAGCCTGGGCACTCAGATAAAAGAAAAACTAGGTCAGATAACAGAGCTTTAAAGCCGCAGCAATTTCTGTCCTGAAACCTCAGAAGATATCATGTGCTCTTTTTTTACCTTTAAAATTAGACGGGAAGTTTCTGAGTGTATTCTTTCAAATAACCTGAAGTGTTCCTGTATATTCACTAGAAGATGGATCATACAATCATAAAAATTACAACTAATCACTTAAATTTTTAATGACACAATCTAGTTAACAAGTTTTGGGTGCACTTATATTCCATTAATAAATATATGAGATCAAAGACACAGACCTTCATTCATGAGAGAAACGAAAACAGTTCATGTTTGCAATAGAGTATGCAGAGTATCTTGATTTGACAAGAGTCTAGGTTAGAATATTGTATTATTAAGAGGAATTATCCTGCCACTCACTCAATCCATGTATCCATTGACGTTAGGATTTGAACAACTTTGATTACTTGAACTTGAGAGAAACCTCCTTCCCGGAAACGAAAATCTGAATCCTTAAATTTACACAAAGATGTTTCAGAAGATGAAAGTATTGATTTATTCCCATCACTAAGATTTGGACACACAGCAACAGAATGATGGGCTGATAGATTTGAGGAGATGACAGAGAAGTCATGCAGCTGGAATGGGTTCAAGTTAGAGACAGAAACCCAAATGCAGAAAGTTTCACAGAAATAATTTCTCATAAGTATAAAAGGAGTCTAGAGCAGCAGGCCAGGCTCAGATACAGAACCAGGACATCATCAGAGAACTATGCTTCTAGAAAGAGAGGAAGCTATCTACTATTCTTACCAACAGCACAAAAGTTGTGATATAAAACTCCCTGGAAGATTTTGACTATCAGCACATACAAACTGAAAGATGAATGAAAGTCAGAACAGAACTCTGGCCCTGGAACAAAACATCTGTGGAAATTTTAGGCTTAAGACTTATGGATTGATAATACACCGGTATTAATTTTAGTGTGACCTTGTCTGCTCTCACGAGCTAAACTTGGGGCATTCATGCTGCATCCAAAATATATGAATTTTACTCATACTTGCTAGTATCAACAGTACTATTAATGCAATCAGATACACAGGAAAAGGTAGTGGCTAGACACCAGGTTGTGAAATCATTTGGATGCTCTTTAGAATCATTCATCTTTTACTTACGAGCTGTGTGACTTTGGGCAAGGTGCTTGGTTACTTTAACAGTCAAGACTTGATCTACAAAAAGTGAATAATAATCGTACTAAGTCACAGGGTTGCCACGGGGATGAAATACATTAATGACTGAAAAGCATTCATAAAGTCCTTGAGATATATGTAACCTACTGTGATAGACTGCCTAATATTTCACTGGAAGACTGGGAACTATGTTTCCCAGAATCTCATTTCTATGTTCTAGGTTTTTTTCCAAAATTAGCCAATTGCAGGAAACTTGGAAGGAAGAAAAGAAGGAAAAGCTATTATTCTTTGGAGTAGACTGAAGGCAGATGTGAAGGCAGATGTGAGATTCACAGCAAATTCCCCGGAAATGTGTGGAACCGTCCACTGTAGATTGGAACAGCTGCGGGAGCTGTCCAAGATACTGGAAAATAACAGCAGTTCCCAGGTCACTGTTTGAGAAGCACCTACTTCCGCGTTCCAGGTTGAGATCTTCAAGGTCAGCTGACGACCTTAGTGACAGGTCCCCTGACCTTCAGCAGCAGCTTCCCTGTCCCCTGTGCCTCAACCTTCCAACTCTCCATGGTGCAGACCAGTTTGTTAAGTAAATATAGGTTCCAAAGACATACAATGGCTTCTGTTTTCCTAACCAAGCTCTTAATGACACACCCCAAATAAGTGCAGGCAATAATTTGCTAACTACTATTACTATTAATACTATTATCACCATCTTATCAATATCCATTTGTGATGCTGTAAATGAATATTGCATCTTTTTAACAACTTTATTTTTTCTCATTATAAAACTATTAAATGTTCTTTTAATATAGTTTATTACAATTACAATCTTGAACTTCATGGATATACTATATATTGAGACTGGTATTGGTTTCTTTTTTGTTAATTATAATTTTGTTCCCAGTACTAATTCAATTATATTTATTTTTAAAATACATGATTACAAAGATAAAATTCTTTTTAAAAGTTTTGAAACATATACAGAGCATACATCACTAAGTAATTACTGAGTAAAAAATTTGTATTTATTCAACATGTAAAACCTACTGGATTTTAGGACTATTAAAATCAATAACAGACAAACTTGTACTATATAGAAAACTGGCATGATTAATGAGCTTGAGGACGAATATTAAATAGTAATGATGATTGTCTCAAGGTATCTTTTTTAACCAATCAATTTTATTGATACTTATTAATAAAGCATAAATTCATCCAAAGCGTATAGTCATTGGTATTTGTTATAATCATACAGTTGTACATTTATCACTTCAGTCATTATTGGAGCATTTCATTATTCTAATAGTAATAATAAAAATAAACAAAAAACTTACCAAAAAAACTCACCTCCCAACTGCTATTCTGTTTTTCCATCTCTTTATTTGTACTTATAGTTGTAAAAAGTCTTATTTATGCAATATTACCCTTATTTGTATTTCACAGGAGGTTTCACTAAGTTATATATAGTCACGTTACATTTTGTAGCTTTCCTTCCAGTAATGTACATGTCCTTAGACATACCGTTTCAATCAAGATATACTTAAATTATAATATCCATTAGGCAAAAGCAAAACCATGGTTGAGTTGGTAACACACCATGGAGTCACTTATGATTAAAACTGGAATAATAAGGCAACAGTAGAAATTGTTACTTTCATAAAAGCTCCATTTCATTTGATAAAAGCTATAGCTTGATTAAAAACAAAAAGAACATGGGTACACAGTGACACCAAATTTTACCTCATATCCAGGTGTTTAACTATCCATGTACTGACATCTAGAATTTCAGTGACTCCAGATTAATGCTTGCCCTGGTACCACAACAAACAGATAACATGGCACTGTGCCCAAAAATGTGTGTCTTGGGTGTAGGCTGGTTTTTGATTCATTTACTGAGAGCAGAAACTCATCAGGAACAAAATTAAAACTATTTCGAAAATCTCAGGTAATTTTTGTATATGGTCTTTTTTTTTTTGATAAATCAATAAATATGTAGGGCATTATATTCTATTAATAAAGAAGGTGATATCAACAAGATTTTATTTTACTCAACACCCACTTTTACCTTAAATATTAATTGTATATGGTACATCACTATCTGTAGAATATTCTTTTAGTCCAAACCTGGCATTAAGATCTGATAACTGAATTAGTTCATTCCATATCAGCTCATGTTTCAATTCTCTGTTTTTAACTAGATCTCAGCAGCAGCACTTTTATAAAAATCTGCATTTGAGATCATAACCTTTCAAACTCCTCTCCCTATTTTATAAATAGGTAGGTGACGGGATTTGAATTACAAACAAATAAATGAGAGAAAATTCACTTGAAACTCAGTTGCCTCCAAAGATACCTGTCAGAATCAGCCTTATTTTAAAATGAAGCCCCCATTCCCAATGGATAGACTCCTAACAGATTTCCATCTGCACCAGCACCCACACTTGATTTTCTCTTAATTTTCTCTTATTCTGCTTGGAAACAGAATGGGGAGAATATTATTTTCTGTCTCGTGACACCTTTGAAATCTGCTGAGTATTGGCTTTGGCAAGAATTGAGTTCCAGTGCAGCTTGTGGGTTCACAGGCACAAGGGAGGAGATGGAAATCTGCTTGATGTTTCCTTACTAGGCTCTTCACGCCACTCAGAGCACTCATGCTGATTGTTCAACCTTCCTCCACCTCAGAATCCCATCCAGGCCTGCCCTAAACCCTTCCTTCTCTCATTCCCAATCAAAACTGAGATTTCTTGGGAAGACCTGAAGTCAACAGGAAAGAAAGCAATGTAAATAGTAATGATTAAAAATAGCCATCATTTACTGAGTTCCACATACACAAGTGTCAACTATCTTACATATATTTAATCATTCCTTCTACATTAAAGAAAAACATATAAAATGCACAACCTACTCAACGTATGTGCACTTTGACAAACGTATTTGCTAACCCCTTGCTTGTTTCAGGTCACCTTCCCTCAACAACATCCCTACCAGCAGTCATAGCCATAAAACCCACCCACAACATAAAAATAAGAGAATTTTTACCCGTTTTGAAATGCTCTTGGCTCTTCTTAAATATGATTTATTAATGACATTGGTTTTATGACACTCAATTGTAATAAACAAGAAAAGACACCTACTTAGCCTTATTGTATGCTGTAGATCCATAGCTAAAGAGAGGGTTAACAAAAAATAAGTTGCTGTATAATAATTAAGATTAAGAATAATGAAAGTATTATTAAAAATCCATCGTTCTAAATTCTAAGCCTGAATTCTCTCTACTTTTAATAATACAGGCAACTAATAAATCTAATCATCAAGTAATTTAATATCTTTTCTAATGCCTACTAATCATCCCTCTAATAAAATGACGTCTTCTTGGATTAAATTATTGAATATTTAGTATGCACTTCAAGACTTTCTTCATATAAAATCACAAACTTATACCTAAATTTCCAGGCCAACATCGAGGTCACCAGTGAGAAATATTAGCATGCCATAAGGTAATACTTACATTCTGTTAGGAAATTATATTGTTCAACATAATCGTCTATCAAAGCAACTTATTTGGTGTTAGTATGACTCTCCATAAACTGACTTGAAAAAAGCTCTGTAAGATTACAATCTTGGTGACAGTTGAGGGGAACAGTGCAGTACTTCAAAACTCAAAGAGATTAATTAAATCACTATATTATGGAAGCAGCAGACATGTAAAAGTCACCATAAGATGCAAGATGCCTCTCAGTTGAGTAAGAATTGTTTTAGCCTTTTATTTTTTATAAAGAAAGTATAACTTAAAATAGGGTGCTCATCATGATAGAATAATGAGAAAAGTTCCTAGTGCACACCCAGAACCACACCCAGAACTTCCTTTTGCAACTGAAATGTCCTAAGTAAAGAATGCACATACCCATGTCTGTCTCTATGGCAAGTACACCTTCAGTTTGGTGCTGTATATATTGGACTATCCTAGATGGAGACTACTATTTATTAAGTCCTCTGAAGTATAAGTATATTCTAAGTACAATATAAGAGAATTTGGAAGGAGTGTAGATTTAGGTGGTTGACTGATCTGGATTTATACCCTGGCTCCAAGTCCTTATAGGTTTGTTTTCAGAAATATATTTTATAGTAATAAGATTACCCATTTAGATTCCTAACAGAAAATAATATGCAGACCCAAGGGCTTATCTTTTGGGTGCCTCTAGAAGTCACATTTCTCAAGATAAATGAACTAATTGTCTAGCTGGCTTAGAAGTCATTCCCCTAAGAGAATATTCAGCTCCAGGAAATTGTATACCAAAATTCTAGAACCACAAAGTTGGAAATAGGTGAATTTGCCAGCTGTTAACAAGGCAAGGAGACCATATAAACCCTGTCTAGGGTGAAGAATCACTAAAGCTACTTGACTATTAAAATCATAAATGCATTTATTCAAGCGCTTTGTCTAATTGTAATATTAATGTTGACTAATGTGTCAGTTTTGAATAAATAATAAATTTTAACAGTTCAAAATTAAGTTTGCATTACCATTATTCCCTTCCTCCTCTTCCTGTAGGAAACCAGTTTCATTCATTTAGTGTAATGCTCCCAGGATCACATTAGTTTATTGTGAAAAAAGAACACATAAAGAAAAGTATGTTTGTGTGCATGTGTATATACATATATCTTATTATATATATAAATTTACAGCTTAATGGAGTAGTACAAAGCTAACACCAACATAACCACCACACACACAGGTACAAATACAGAAATTGCCAACACTCCCAGTATGCTCTTCCCCGTTCACAATCGGCATTTTTAGTCTTCTAAAGTTAACCACTTTCCAGAGTATTATTCCATAATAATCACTTGCTTGCTTTTCTTTATGCATTTACCACCTATCTAAGCACACCTAAGAAATACCATCCAGATTTGCCTGCTGTGGAGGTTTATACAGACTCCTACAGTATCTAAGTCTTGCTTATTTTTGCTCATCCCTATTATTGTGAGATTATCCACATTTTTGCATATAGCTGTAGTTCCATTCATCTTCATTGATGTATATGTTTTCCACTGAATAAATACACTAGAATTCATTTATGTACCCTTCTCTTAATGGCATTTGTGTCACTTCCATGTTTTGACAATTCAAAACAGCAGAGCTGTGAGCGGTCTTGTATGTGTCTCCGGGTGCACAGGTGTACATACTTCTGTTGGAGGTATCCCAAGTGGGAAAATTTCTGGATACTTAAAAAATGTCTTCATATTTAATATATCTTCAACTTTATTTAGATAATGCCAAATACAGTAGTTTTATAATGTGGTGGTAAGCCTTTCTCCTCCACAAAGATTCCCATTGCTCTCCGTCCTCACCATTATATTGTAATATTGCTTTAATTTTAGCTATTCTATTGGGTATGTAAAATAATCTCTTTGTGATTTTACTTTGCATGTCCATGATTATTAATGAAGTTCAGCACTTTTTCATTTATTCAATAGCTCTTTGGATATCCTCTTTTTTATAAAAGCTGTCCAAATTTCTTTGCCATTTTTCTATTGGTATGTCATTATTTTGTGTGTGTGTGTATTTTAGATGTAAGATTTTCTTTCACACTGTGTTGACTTTACATTCACTTAGTAATTCCTTTTGATGAACAAAACTTTATTTTAATTAAGTCAAATTTATCAATCCTTTATTTTATGTTTGGTGTGTTCTGTCCTGTTTTAAAAGTCTCTACCCCAAAGCCACAAAGACATTCCATATTATCTTCTGAAGTTTTATCAGTTTTTCTTTGCACATTAAGGTCTTAAAAAGCATTTAAGGGAAGTGGACTTGGCCCAGTCGTTAGGGCGTCCATCTACCACACAGGAGGTCTGCAGTTCAAATCCCGGGCCTCCTTGACCTGTGTGGAGCTGGCCCATGTGCAGTGCTGATGCATGTAAGGAGTGCCATGCCACGCAAGGGTGTCTCCTGTGTAGGGGAGCCCCATATGTAAGGAGTGCACCCCCTAAGGAGAGCAGCCCAGCACGAAAGAAAGTGCAGCCTGCCCAAGAATGGTGCTGCACACACGGAGAGCTGACACAACAAGATGATGCAACAAAAAGAAACACAGATTCCCGTGCCACTGACAACAGAAGTGGACAAAGAAGAACACACAGCAAATAGACACAGAGAACAGACAACGGGGGAGGGGGCCGGTGGATAAATAAATCTTTAAAAAAAAAAAGACATTTAAAGTCAATTCTTATGTATAGAGTAGGGTAAGTGTTGTTTATTTTGTCTCCTGTGAATTTTCAATTCCTCCTTGACCCATGGTTTATCTAGAAGTATGGTGGTTTTTTCCCCAAATGTTTGGAGATTTTCCCATTGTCTTTCTGTTATTGATGTCTAGTTTGATTCCACTGAGGCAAGAACATACTCTACATATTTCCAATTCTTTTAACTTTGTTAAGGTTTGTTTTATGAGCCAGCATATGGTCTATCTGGGAAAATGTTCCCACTTTAAAAGAAGGTATATTCCATAAATTTCAATTAGATTTTGTTCTTTTTTTTTTTATTTCTTTTTCTTTGCTAAGATTTTTTATTTTTCATTTGTTTCAAGAGAATTTATAATTGATTGCTGAATCAATTTTTATGATACTTGTTTTAAAATCCTTGTCTGAAAATTCCAACATCTCATTTTAGTAATGGCTTCAACTGATTGTCTTTTCTCTTTCAAAGTTTAGTTACTATATTAGGAGACTCTTAAGCCTATTTAAATCTTTTACTTCAGCAGGTAATCACCCTGTTTAGGCTGAGCATGTAGGCTCTGGCCTACTATTAGTGAGCTTTAGTTTCTAAGACAATTTCACTTTCAGAGCCCTCGCAATGCCCTTCGGGTCTGCTCTATTCTTCGGGTGTTACTGGACCTCCTGCACAATCCCTGCTGGTGCTGTCTGCGGGGCCGACTGGGCCTCTCTGGGCTGACTTATGCCTTTGGGCAATCTTTTCGGGGGGTGGGGGGGGTGGGATGAGAAGCTTCTGGCCCTTGGTCTCCTTATGCCACTAGATAGAGGGCAGGAAAACACAGGGCTTCTCTGCTGCCCCCTCTGCAGGTGAATGAAACTACCAGGTGGGGAGTAGAGGATAGCTCGGCTGGGCTTTCCTGCTGTCTGCAGATGAGACCACCCAGCAGTGCCACGGCTGCCTGGGGGCACTGACGTGGTCTAGGGCTCTGGTGCTACCAATGCCGAGAGATCAAACTACCCACTGCAGAAGCTACAGTTGTACAGCAGTGGTTTAGGCTCCCCACCAAGTTTCTACAGGGTTTTCCTGATCCTCTGGCCAGAGACAGCAGACTAATTTTGTTTTTGTTTGATTTTTTAATCTATGTTCGTTGGTGGTTCCAGGTTACAAGTCTCTCTAGTGCCCTGTCCACGGTATGAGGGATAGAAAAAGGAACTCCAGGGACCTTAGTGTGTTGCTGTTTCTCCTAGCCAGTCAACCTTCTTTTCAGCTTTCAGAATCCTTCTATCATTTGTCTGTTGAATATCCTAAGTATTCTGTTGTATTTAGGGAGGAAGAGCAGGGAAAACAAGTCTAGATTATCCTGTTCTGAAACTTGAAGCATAGTTTGTTTTTGTTTTTGATTTTTCTCCCCCTCCTCGCCACCCTGCTGGTTTGCTGTCTGTGTCCATCTGCTGTGCAATCTTCCGTGTCTTTTTTTTCCTCTCGTTTTCTCCTCTAGGTTTCACTGGGATTCAATCCTGGGGACCTCCAATGTGGGACAGAGGTTCCTGTCACTTGCACCACCTCAGTTCCTGGTTTCTGTTGTGGCTCACCTTGACTCTCTCCTGCTTCTCTCTTTCGTTGCATCATCATCTTGCTGCTTCGCTTGCCACACTTGCCTGACTCAGGCATGGGAACACCTTCATGAGGCAGCCCTGGGGATTGAACCCAGGGCCTCCCATATGGTAGATGGAAGCCCAATCACTGAGCCTCATCCACTTTCCTACAGTTTGTTTTAATTGACAGCTTCACTCTAATATTTTCACAATTATTCAGTTCCATTCTACCATCTACCTCTAGGGCCCCAATTAACATGTCCCAATTAAACTTACTATATCAGCTCTGCATCTTACCCTCTATTGTTTTTTTTTTTAACACCATTCCTTTTCTCTTTATGTACTGCATTCTCTATTTCTTTTTGAACTATTGTTATGTGTCCTAATTTTCTCTTCAGCTATGCTCAATCTTTCTGTTCAACCAACATTTTGAGCATTTAATTTGTTAATGGATTTTATATAGTTTTAGAATTTTTTACATAGTAGTTCTCTGTTGAAATTTTAATACTGTTTTATCACCTTGAACACAGAAAACGTAATTATTTTAAATTCCATATCTGATCCTTCTAACACCTTGAGGCTATGTTCATTTCTATCGTCTTTTGCCTCTGATGGACCCCTTTGATCTGGATGTTATTCCAAGGGTTACGCTTATGCACATCTCAGAAAGATTCCATTGCCACAGTAAACCATGCCTCAAACAGCAGGTCTCCTAGGGCTCTAGAGACATCCAGACACTATAGGCAGGGCAGAGAATCTCAGGAATTTGGCACCCTGTCAGTGGACCTTACTTTGGAATATATATTCCCCAGTGTAACAGAGTTAGACTCATTTATAATTTCCCTACAAATGGCTCTTTTGCCCCTTTTATTTGAACCTATAACTAGCACTATACTTGGTAAATAAATACCCCAGAGACTTAAATCTTCAGACTTTTTATATGCTGGTTGACCCCTGAATCTCAGCAGACTTACAACACCTACTCTCCAGTTCACTGAACTTACCCAGGACAACTAAAAAAAGGATGATGATGGGCAATGCCCATCCCAGGAAGCAAAGTGTGTCTGCAATTGTAAGCAATACAGTTTCATCCATCTGCCCCATAAGATCTAAGCCCCCTCTCAACTGGAAGCAAGGTAGGCATCACCATCCCCAAATCCTTAAGACTGAGGAATAAACAAACATAAGGAGGGAATGAAACTATGGACTAAAGTAGACATTATTATTCTAGCAATGAAAGAACTTCTATCACTGCTATAAAGGCAGTGGCCACCACAGGTTCTAAGGAGATGGAGAGGGAAGAATAGGTGCAACATGGGGGCATTTGGGGACATTGGAATTGTCCTGCACAACACTGCAATGATGGGTACAGGACATTATACATTTTGTCAAAACCTATAAAATTATGCAAGGTGAAGTATAAACTATAATCTAAACTATAGTACTTGGTTAGTACAATGCTTCAACATGTGTTCATCAATTGTAACAAATATACCACAGTAATGAAAGATGTTGTTAATGTAGGAACGTACAGGGGGAAGGGGGGGTATATGGGAATCCCCTATATTTCTGATGTAACATTTATGTAATCTAAAGCTTCTTTAAAAATTAAAAAAGCTACTATAAAATATTAACTGAATCCAAAACTATATTAAAAGGATATTTATCATGATGAAAAAAAAAAAAAAAGATTCTCTGGGTAGCTGTACCAAAGTTCATTTAATCCATCTCTTATTGATAGGGATAAGGTTAAATTAGCTCTTCTGCTATTACAAACTGTGATGTATATGGTCCATTTTGTAAATGAGTTAATATAGCTTTGGAATAAATTCCCAGGAGTGGGATTACAAGACAAAATTAAAATTAATTAGAAATAACTTAATTAAGAAGATGGCAGTTGGAATCTCTAGGAGGATCTCAGGAATTACTAGTGAAACTAAAAGTTTTAATATTTAATAGCAGTTGATGAAAACTAAGAGCCATTTGTAACAAGGGAGGAGCTGGTCCCTCTGGTACCTAAATATTTCCTCCATCCTTCATTCTCTGGGGAAAGTGATAGTTTAATATCTAAGGAAGACAAATTTTAAAAAGTTATAATTGTTTGAAAATTGATGTTTATAGGTAAACATAGATCATAGACATAATATAACTGTAAAATAATAATTCATTGGTTTATCCAATAAAAATTTAGTGAGCAACTCTCATGCATCAATCTCTATTTTGGGCACTTGGAATGTCAAAGGGAATGTAGCAGTTTGATATAATTGATGAATTCCAAAAAGAAATATTGGATTATGCTTGTAATCTGATCTGTACCTGGGCATGACTGAGTTATGATTAGGGCATTGCATCCCCACCCCTTGGTGGGTGGGGACTCACAGATAAAGGGCATGGCAAAGAAGAGTTGGGGATTTCTGATGTTAAGAGTTTGATGCTGAAGACCCAGGAAGTCAGCACCCAGAGGAAAGAGAAGCCAGCACCAGGAAGGAAGGAAACTTGAATCCAGAGAAAAGCAAGCCCCAGGAATGTAGGAACCCAGGAAGCCTGAACGCTCACAGACGTCGGCAGCCATCTTGCTCCAAATAGACATCTGTGAGGGAACTAACTTATGCTTTATGGCCTGGTATCTGTTAAGCTCCTACCGCAAATAAATACCCTTTATAAAAACCAACCAATTTCTGGTATTTTGTATCAGCACCCCTTTGGCTGACTAATACAGTGAACAAAAAAGACAAAAACCCCTATTCTCAGGGACTTCATATTCTAGTGTTGAGGAGAAAGAATAAATTAAATATGCAAATTATATAGCATATTAGAGTCCTTGTGAGAATTGGTTTACCATACTTCTCTCCATGAGTACTATGCATATAAATAAAGCAGGGAGAGAGGTCAGGTACAACCAAGGTGGGGGTTGACAATTTTACACAAGAAAAAAATGTTTTAAATTTATTTAACTGGCTGGGGAGTTGTTTAAAGATAATTTGCAGCCTACGTAGTGTTCTTCCAATTAAGAACCCTAAGTCTACAAAATGCCACCTTTCCATCACACAGCCTAGTTAAAAGAATGGAGAGAAAAAAAAAAACAATTGTCTACGCAGCACTAAGCTAGGTGCTTTAGATATTTCTTTTCATGCTCTTACCAATTGGATAGATAAGTATTCTTTTGCTCTGTTTAAAATGAGGAAATTGCGATTCAGTGGCTTTCTCAACCTCATAAAATTGTTATGTTCACCACATAGGATAAAAAAAAAATTCTTCTTCATTAAAATCCAGGGTGATATATATATATATATATATGTGTGTGTGTGTGTGTGTCAGCACAACTAGAGAAGCCATTTCCAGCAGTCTTTTTTTTTTTTTGGCTATTATTTTTTTGTCTTTATTTATTTTTTTTAATGTTACATTCCAAAAATGAGGTCCCCATATACCACCCACCCCCCTCACCCTACTCCTCCCCCCATAACAACAACCTCCTCCATCATCATGAGACATTCATTGCACTTGGTGAATACATCTCTGAGCACCGCTGCACCTCACAGTTAATAGTCCACACCATAGCCCACACTCTCCCACAGTCCACCCAGTGGGCCATGGGAGGACATACAATGTCTGGTAACTGTCCCTGCAGCACCACCCAGGACAACTCCAACCCCCGAAAATGCCCTCACATCACATCTTTTCCTCCCACTCCCTAACCCCAGCAGCCAGTCTTAGCAGTGGCAAACAGCATTTCTGTAACATATGCTGAAGAACAACTTTCTTTATATCACTGGAAAGAGGATAGTTGAAGCCATATATCTGATGAACACTCTATGTAAAGTAAAAACTAGAGCGATGGGAAATTTCCTGCAATTAATTTTAAAATTTATGGCTTAGTCAAATCTCTAGGTGGGGCAAATATGGCAATTTATGGGCTTATGGATCCTAGAATGAGACGAATAACCAAACTCTAGGAAGCAGAGTGATGACACTAGGGCGCTGCAACAACGTGAGCCCAGCACTTGAACCACACCACCAGAAGTCTGTCTTTCATTGCAGCTGGCTTCTACTGCTGCTGAGGAGCATGGATTCTCAGCAGGTCCTGAAACTTCCTCCAGGACTACAGGCTTCTATGGCCATACATGGCTGACTTAGTTAGCTCCTATATATTACGTCAAAAGACTGAAATAAACTTTGACTCTTTTGGCCTCAAATAAAAAATACCCAGAGAAGAGACACATTGAAGAAATCAATGTGGCTAAAGTAGGGAGGCCATGAAGAACATAAGTTCATTGACTGCCATATGAATGTGCGGAAATGGCAGTTTATTAGAAGAAAAGGAATGTTGGACAAAGGATACCATAACTGTTGACTAAGTGCAGTGTATTAATCAGGGTACTTGGCCGAGTTGACACACTAGCCTAACGATCACATACAGCTTCAAAGAAGTAACCATCACATGAGGAGACTTACTAGCAATGGTGGTAGAGTGAAGGTGGATAGTAGACCTGACCTGAGAAGGGAGTAGGAAAAGCAGACTAGAGAATGATACCATCTAGGATTTTAGCTTGGAGAAATGGGATGATGAAAGGGAACAATGAGCGAGGATACAGGGTCTCAAGAGTTCCAATTTGGGCATGATAAAAGGAATTATGAAGTAGCTATATCAGTCTGGTGCCTATAGTAATTGTTAAACGAATACTTTTTAATGCTTCCTTTCAAATGACAATGATTCTTTTCATATGTTCAACAGGTATTTATGGAGACCGAACTATAAACTAGGCACTATATGTTTCAGACACTCAGTGAACAAAACAGAAGGATATTCCTACTCTGCAGTTGGTGTTGGTCTATTGATTTCTTTTTCAGATGGTTTCAATTACCTGAAAATAGAAAATAAGATCAACACCAGAAATGGATGATGGAAGCTGAGGATTGGGGGTTTTGAGAACAGTGAACTGAATTTAAAATGGTGATTCAGGGAAATGGACTTGGCCCAATGGATAGGGCATCTGCCTACCACATGGGAGGTCTGCAGTTCAAACCCTGGGCCTCCTTGACCCATGTGGAGCTGGCTCACGTGCAGTGCTGATGCATGCAAGGAATGCCATGCCATGCAGGGGTGTCCACCGCATAGGAGAGCCCCACATGCAAGGAGTGCACCCCATAAGGAGAGCCACCCAGCACGAAAGAAGTGCAGCCTGCCCAAAAATGGTGCCACACACACAGAGAGCTGACACAATAAGATGACACAACAAAAAGAAACACAGATTCCCGGTGCAGCTGATAAGGATAGAAGCAGTCACAGAAGAACACACAGCAAATGGACACAGAGAGCATACAATTGGGGGGGGGGGGGTGCGGGAGGGGAGAGAAATAAATAAAAAACAAATCTTAAAAATAAAATAAAATAAAATAGTGATCCAGGAATATGGGAGAGTGACTGAACTGAGAGCACACATGGTATTATGATTGCCTAGCCATTTGAGATTTGTGATGAGAAATATAAAGTGAGACAATTTAGTGTGGTAGCATGCTTTCTCCTCAGCCAGGTTCAGCTGCATAGGTGTGGTCATGAAAGAAACAGCAATTTGTATTTAGGTATGGTTATGGCTCAGCTAATTGAATAGGATGAAATAGAAGACAGGGAAAAAACTCAAGAGTCTATGTAAGGGGGGAAGTGGACTTGGCCCAGTGGTTAGGGCATCTGTCTACCACATGGGAGGTCCGCGGTTCAAACCCCAGGCCTCCTTGACCTGTGTGGATCTGGCCCACGCACAGTGCTGATGCGCACAAGGAGTGCCGTGCCACGCAGGGGTGTCCCCCACGTAGAGGAGCTCCACGCACAAGGAGTGCGCCCCGTAAGGAGAGCTGCCCAGCGCAAAAGAAAGTGCAGCCTGCCCAGGAATGGTGCCACACACACAGAGAGCTGACACAAGATGACGTAACAAAAAGAAACACAGATTCCCGTGCCGCTGACAACAACAGAAGCAGACAAAGAAGACACAGCAAACAGACACAGAGAACAGGGGCGGCGGGGGTGGGGGGGTGGATAAAGAAATAAAGAAATAAATCTTTAAAAAAAAAGAATCTATGTAAGGGAGCAGTTATAATATTTGGTCACTGACCCCAAAGTTTAAACTGTGTAAGAAGCAGAGTGAGGACATAAAGCGGGTAAAGAACAATGAAAATACAGTAGGATCAGTGGATAGGATGCCCAGGTAGGGTCAAGGAAGAGCTGGGGGGAACAGTATAGCTCAGTTGGTTGAGTGCTGCTCTCCATGTATGAGGTCCTGGACTCAATCCCTGGTGCCACCTTAAAAAAATAAAAGAATAGCTGGGGCTGGGATACTAGAGGCTATGAGCTGGAAAGATAGGAGATGGTCAGAGGGAAGGATGCTTGAAATTGAGAGACGAAGGTTCTATAGTTATTGGTAATAGCCACAGCGATGGCTAAAGCAGGGCAAAAGGTGAAAGAGGCCAGGATGTCGGAAAAGTCATCTATATGTGTATTAAAATTGCCAAGAATTAATACAGGGGTAGTATTAGAAAGGGTGGCAACAATTAGGAGCTGAAATTTGTTAGGAATAAAGGGAAATGACCCAGGAGTCTGTAGATAAAATTAATGAAGGGTGGATGTAATTAATGAAGGGCAATGTAATCTGATGACAGAGTTCAAGTATATGCCTCTTTTAAAAATATCTCTTAAGTCTAACAAGTCTAAAGGGTACAAGTACTAATATTTCCTCTATAATAGAAATATCCTTTCAGCTAGAAACACTTTACTACTACTAAAATAGCCAAAATTATAAAGTATTACATTTATGTATTCATCTTCAGAAAAAAATTAGATGAAATATTCAGAGTAATATGTCTATGCACAAAAAGGAAAAGTGATCAGGCCTTCAGTCCTAAATGTATGGTAAAACAAAAGTTATAGCATTAGGCAGAGATAAAAATGTTACATCAATTAATTTAGCAATATGCTGATACCACATTTTCCCTAGGGTTTATGAAAAGTAAAAGAGTTTGTTGATGTCTTCAGTAATTGCTGGTGGTATACTTTTGATTTACAGACCTAGAATACCCCAATTCATAGAAGGTAGGTGCTGAACTTTGACAAACTTTACATAAGGTTTTGCAGAGTTGCATGTATTTTGTTAAAAACAGACAGCATGTGCTTAAGAGTAAAATTTGCTAATGCACAATAAATAGCAATCAGTTTCAACAAACCCTTACTTAGTATAACAGAACTTACTGAAGCTGGTAAACCACAAGGTAATTTAGAAGGATTCACAGTGAGAAAAATCCATTTTCTTCTGTGGCAATGCATAATCGCAACAGCTGTTTTTAAGACTGTTTTACATATAAAATATGTTGTATATGCTTACATACTTTTATTTTACCAAAACCATTTTCCTTCAACACTAAATCCAGAGTACAAAACTATTTGGAAGTCATTTGTCTCTGTAATGTTTGTGCAAGGAACTGAAGATATGATGGTTTCTTGGGCTATATAGTGGAATGAGCTTAAACACCTATACATTAACTAGGCCTTCCCTCATGCCCCAAAATTCTATTAAAATAACAGAAATGATATTATTCTAAAGAATCAAAATACAATAGCACAGAAAAACAAGAAAGGGTGCATTGATGGACTAGAAATTTTAAAGAATTCTGGAAAAATGCTTTCTAAGAACCAGAGAGCAAATTCAAGCTAAAAGAAGCTAAAAGGAAACCATGAGTATAATTCATTAAAGAACTGCACTGCAATCAGCTGAGTTATTTGGGCCTCCCATTCTCTCTGTTCTAAGAAGTTCCAATGCACCTGAAGCGCTTAACCAAAGGTGAGGTCAGAGAACTCTCACCCAACAGCAGTTCCCTGAAAAAGTCTCCTGGAAGGGTGTTGGACCCTATCTAGCAGTAGAGCAAAACTCGAGGTAACTCGGGACTCCATATCTGACAGAAGCTTGAGGACAAGTACCTGCTGGGTAAACTACACTAAAGCATTCATCGCTCAGATGCCTTTATTTTGGCGTCCTCCTATGAATTGTACCAAGAAGCCTGATTGCAAAACTCTCTAGCCAACTCACCTGGCCTTCACAATCAAGGAAGTGCTTGGATGGGGGCATATATTCAAGTAAGGAAAAACCCAGCCAAGTCATTCATAATAAGCACGTTTTCTTTCATTTATATCTATATATGAATTGACAACCAGAAATCATCAGAAATTTGAGGAAAACTAGCAGTGCACAGTGTATTTTTTTAAAAAAAGAACTGAGCCAAGAAGAAATGGAGCAATTTCAGGAAACTAAAGAAAACTATAAAAATTGGTATCCTCAGTGAAACCAACAGCCATGAAAAATGAGAAATAAGAAGAAAATAGTCTATGGAAATTAAAATATTATCACTAATACCAAAGTATAAACAGAAAGAATTAAAACAAGAAAACTAGGAGAAATGGAAGACAGATATGGCAGGCCCAATATCTTTCTAAGAAGAATTTCAGAATAATTCAAAGACAATAAAGATGAGAAAAGAATTAAAAGGGAAAAAAATTAAATTCCCTTAGCTAAAGAGATACTCAAATCTCAAAAAAATGGTAAGACAAATAACTAAAAATATTCTGATGAAATGTTTTAAGTGAAAAGACAAAAATTTAAAAAGATTTCAGAAGAAAAATGCTACCTATGAAGTTAAAAAGAGAATAAGGATATTTTCAGACATACATAATTAAGAAAATTCTCTTACTCCCTACATGAAAAAATATTCTAGAAGATATACTTTGAATTAAAAAAAGACTAAGAAAAAGTACAATAAAGACATAAAAATCAGAGGTATCTGGATATACTGAGATTTGATGAAATGCTAGAAAGCAATTTTTTTTTTAATTAAAACTTAACCTTCAGAAAGTTCTTCAAACAATAATATGTTAATGAAATGAGATTACTTTTAATTCTTTATGGGTCCAATCACACTCAGTTCTATAGTCAAAAAGTATTGGCAGCTCCTACATACCTTTTGTTCTGGCCCCCTCAGCCTCCTACTTTCAAAATAGCTCCTGGCCTCCTGTCTCAGTTAACCTTCTCCTCCCTGAGACAACCACACCAACCTCTAGCAGAGAGTAGATGCTCTCATGGCACCTTTGCTCCAGTCTATCCAACAAAGCGGTCCTCTGAGAAGGCCTCACCACTGGGAATCTACTGGAAGAAGTATTGCCCAAGAAGCTCCCAATCTAGTATGAACTGATGATCTTCTCTACCCAAAGGACTTAGAGAAGGATCCCACTCTGCCTCACATTTTGGTCCCAACCAAGTCATCAACAGAACGAGTTTCCCAGGCTATCACCAGCCTATCATGGCCATAATCTTCTGTGTATTCACAAATCTAACTCCACTTCAAGCCCTCTCTGTGAGCCCAATACCTTCAGCTGTGTTCTATAATAGTACTATATGAGAAGGACTGAAACCATGTTTAAATTTACTAAAATGAAAGGCACTGGCAGACCAGCAGACTGAACTGTACACATTACCTCTCCCATTAGTTTCCTGTTTCCATGCAGGCTTTTAGCCCAGGGTTGGGTCCCCATCACCAGCCCCTGCTCTAGGTTCAGGACCATACTCCCCTTACTCTTCCCTCAGCCCTTCACTATATAAATTAAAATACTCTCTGCAAATCTTACCCTGTATTATTTGGTAACATGCTCTTATGTTTCCATACCTTTTGATTCCTGCCTTTAACAGAAAACCTTCTCATGTACTTTTTGACATTGTTCACAATCAAAACAGCCAAAAAATTTCAGGAAATCTAGAAGTTGGGACTCAACAACAAGAACTCTCTAGCAGTTTCATTATAGTAGGAAAATAGGACAGAGTTTATTTGCTTTGTTATCCTTTAAAAAGTACTTGATTTGCCTTTATTGTAGTTTCTCATTGAATTTAGGGAAAAAGTGAAATTGGAAACAAAAGTGTTTCTTTTCTTCTAAGTTAGTAGCCAGATTCTATTTTGCTTTGTTTTGTCTGTTCTGCTGTATGTCTAACACAGGTATGGTTTCCAAAGGAAAAGACACTATCCATAGTCATGAAAAATGGCTATAGATTAGAATACTATCAGAGGTAAATGTTCCCCATCCCCTGAACAAATCATAAGTTACACAGTAAATGTAACCTATCACATAGCTATGTGTTCCATGCCAGTCTAGAGTTGAATCCACAAGAGTTCTGGTGGAATGTCTAGAAGAACTGTCCTAATGAGCAATAGCTCAGGTTGGCCCACACCTATGAATTTTCAGTATCTTAAGGAGATCAGGTTGCATCACAGGCTTATAATATTTTATTTTGGGACTTAGGGGTACCTAAGAACCCAAGAAGAAAACAAATTCTTAGGGTTTAAAATAGTCCCAAACCTCAGTGATTCAAACTTCTTAAAAAGCACAGAATTTATTTAATCTCTGCAGACATCCAACGTAAGAGCTCTATGACAAAATAGGCTAAATCTAGGCTAACATTACCTGGCTCCAATCATCAGATGCTCTTCAAACCACCTTAACAGTAAACAGAGTCCAAAAATAAACTGACTTATTCCTATGAAGTAACTTTAAGGCTTCCAAGAGATAGGAGAAGAAAGCAAAGAAGGTTAGGAAGAAGAGAAAATAAATCAATGTGGAATGAGAGCATGATCCAATGACCATGGGAATCACTCCTGGGCTTCAGGCACTTCCAAATACCTCCAACAGTCACCACCATGGACATAAACATACATTTTGGAAGCAGTATCATCTCCTACAAAGATAACATCAGAAAGCTCCTTATTAATAGGTGCTCCAGGTCAGATCACTGTCTTTAAGAAATAATTCTACACTTAGAAGCATTGAACTGCACTGATACAAAGCTCTTGGCAATGGTGGGAACCTCATCAAGGTATTTCCATACCTGAGGCCTCTTAGTCACTGGGGAGGGGTAAGAGGGTAAGGGTGGCAGGGCTTACTCCGACAGCTCCTATAGCCATGAAGATTTCATTTGGAGTCATTGTTCATTGGTGAATGCTTTCAAATAAAATACTCATTCATATGGATTTTGTTCTAAAACCTTCACTTTAACAAGGAGTGATTAATACTGACTCAAGGATGCATTCTAATTAATACAGTTTCAAGCCCAAAAATGTACTAAAAGTAGGACCAACTGCATAATTTGTGGGTTCCAGGGCAAAATGGACAGGAGGAGGGGGTTGTTCAAAAACTGGTAAGAATTTCATGACAGCAACAGCAGAGCATTAAATCAAGGGTAGGGACCTCTAAGTAGGGGGGTCCTTTATAACTGACCGCACACGCCCCATGCCCACAAAGCCAGCCCTACTAAAGAAATGTTAGGAGTTGCTGAGTCAGACACTGCTGTGCTGTAAACTGCTTTTTCTGTAAATTTCCCCAATGTTAAAACTGCATGTTTAGCAAAACAATTCACATATAGGATGAATATCTCAAGAGTACTTGAAATTTTCTCAAACTGCTTCCAAAATTTTATCTCTGATAGGGGCACAGGCTTATGTAAGTAGTAAATTCTTCTGATCTAAAACAATAACTTTATTCTGTGATATCACTACTGCATTTTCAAATTATTTTAATATATTTTGCTCCTGATAATGGTTTGATTACATATTCCTTCCAAGCTTATGCTAATCAACCTGAGCGTATATATTTAATATAAATGGGATAGTCTTCACAGATATTAATCACAGGTTCAATTGCAAGGGAATTCCAATTAGCTTTGTTTAAGCATACCTATTAGGCTTTTAAATTAATTAAAAGGTCCTACAGACTTTTAATAAAATGGCTACAGAGTAATCATAAGATATATTTCAGTTTTGTGCTTCTAAAATCTATGCTTCGGGGATGTTAAATTGCTTTAATTGTGGTACATATATTTTGCTCTTCTGTAGAAGATGTAACAAAAAGAAAAAGAAATAAAATAGACTAAAAGAAACCAACAGAAAATTGTACAGAGGCATTTCACAGAAAATGGCTCTTAGTGCAGTACAATTTGGCAATACTCTTTAAGCATAAAAATGTGCCTCGCATTGTTTCAGCAATTCTAAAATGATAAATGTACAAGGATATTTATTGAGTACTACTTATAAACCAAGCGCTATAAACAACCTAAAAGTCCATTGATAAGATTTTGTTTAAAGAAATTATTGCAACCCATACTTTGGAAGATTATACAATTATTAAGCAGAATAAACCAACTGATGTACCCTCATATGGACCTCTCACCAAGTTACATTGTTAAGTGAAAAAGACACCTACACATAAATACAAAGAGTTAGTTTGTGATTTTTAGTATAACTAAACTGAAAGTTGACAGTCTAATGATGATACAGCATTTAGAAAAATATGGAGATGCAGATGAGAATGGAGAAATAACATGGGGCTAGGTGAAGGGAGACCCATTATAAGCAATCCATTTTGATGAGGTTACTTCAGTTAAGGCATGGCCCAGGGTGGGTCTTAAATCCTCTTACTGGAGTCCCTTATAACAATGAAATTCAGACAGAGAGAGAGAAAACCAGGGAAGCAAGAAGCTGAATGCAACTAAACCAGGAAGAGAAAGGAGAGACCAGCAGACGCTGCCATGTGCCTTGCCATGTGGTAGAGAAGCCAAGGACCACTGGCAGCAGGTCTTCAAGAAGAAAGCATCACCTTAATGACGCCTTGATTTGGACATTTTCTCAGTCTCAAAACTGTAAGCTAATAAAATTCCATTATTTAAGGCAACCAAGTTCATATTTGCTGGAGAAGCTTAGGAAACTAAAACAATAGTTTTAAATTCGATAGCTGTCCATATCTCTCCCTTCATAGACTAGAAACTCCTAAACCACAAGGACCAGGGCTCCTTGTATAGGTTTCTCAGAACAGATATGAATAATTTGTACTGATTAGATCAACTTAATTTTTACTTTCTTTTTTTTTTTTGCTTGACTTAGTGAAGCAAGCATAGGTATAAAACAGAACACATTCCTTGACCTCTAGGAGTCTGCAATTATTATTTGACTAGTGATTGTTGATAGGAACAGGAGGCTCCATTCCAGACTTCCAGAATCTTGACTTTTTGGCGGGAGGCTGGAAAGAGTTTGTATTTGTATAGGCCAGATTTGGAGAGGGGTGGAAACAAATATGGTATAATTTTGTTCCCTCCCACAGTAGTTATATCCAGGAAAATCCCTCTGCTCTGGCACACAGATGAGCTCACTACCTATCTGCACACTGATAGTTATAAAAATCCTTTTCTAGCTATTCCACATATTTGCCAATGAAGAATATTCTTAGTTGAAAGGACATAGAGAAATCATTCATTTTATTGTTGAATTGCTTGTTAAATTATCCCAAAGCTGCTTAAATAAGTTGTTTCAATTCATACCTGAGGAAAACTATAGAATTTAAACTATAAAATTTCAAATTTGTCCACATTCAATGTCTATGTGGTATTAATCACTTAATTATAGGGATCTCTAAAATTACTATATATTCAAAGAAGCTCATTCTCCAATAGTTAATATTTATTATAGTATGCTCTTTTCTTTCAGAGTGATGTAATTAAAAAAATGAAATTTGGAAAATTAAATGAAACCATAATTAATAGTGGCCACTAGATGGCAACAGCTAGAGTGTCATCACCATTTCTAGTACTAAATTTTTTGGGAAACTGCCTGCAGTTAAAATGATAGAATGAAAAGTATCTGTACTAACTGTAAAGCATATGTGTCCAAAACAAGATGGAATTCATCATGAAAATTTTGGAAAATATTGTAAATTTAGAAGCAAAATTCTTTTGTGTAATATTTGGCACTTAAAATCAGGCAATAATTGCCAAGGGATATATGTTTCCTCTCTCAGAAATACCATGACTATGTAATTCTTTTCACTCTCTATGGCATTATTCTTGAATCCTTCTTCACCCTCAATCTCCACAGGTAACTAAACACTATGTCTGATCGATGACACTTCATAAATCAATCTTGATTCTAGTCATTCCCCTCCAAACCAGATGCCACTCACTTGTTCTGGCCACCACCATCTCTCTTGTAGATGACTGTAATGCCCTCCTAACAGGGCATTACATCACTACCTTGTTCTCTTCCAATCCATTTTTCAAACCGAAGAAAGAGGATATTTTTGACCCTTTCCTCTGATTCTGTCACTCATCTATTTAAAACCTTTGAATGACTTGCCACCACCTTCAGAATCAAGTACAAATTCCTGGAGATGGTTATAAGGATCTGTATGAACTGATTCTTCTTAATTCTCTAATTTCATCTCTTGCCACTTCTCAATTCTCAAATTCTAGAGTGAATTATTTTCTGTTTCCTTTGGTAAATCTTCTTCCAAAGTTTCTTTCTCTATTTTTTGCCATGATATTATCTTCTCCCATGCTGTTCTTAGAAACCCAAGTCAGAAGAAAAGTAATGCTGAAGCATGACGACCTTGTGCTATATAGTCCTTATTTGTCACTGCAGCCTAGTTTTGTTGCTCTATGGCAGGAAAGAAGGTTCAAAGTTAAATTCCTCACTTTTCACTGACCTGCTTATGTCCCTACTCCTTGTTTCACCAAAAATGAGGGATATAGGTATATTTTATATTTCTTCGGGATATCTTCCATTTACACCTTCAACAATGAACAACTCTGCCAAAAAGGATGTATCAACCTCCAATTTTTTATCTCTGGTTAAAATCATTTTTAAATATGGCTACATATTTAAAATATTTACATAAAATATGCACATAAACATTCTTTGAAATATGCACATACACATTCTTTGAAAGTATATGGAATATTATTACCACTATTCCTCAAGTTTACCTTTGATAAAACTTTCTTCCTTGGTTTTATTTCTTTTTCTTAATTTTAATAATTTATTTGGGAAAGGGATAGATCTGCATGCAATTACCAGAAATCCAACTGTTCTGAAATGATGGTGGATTATTGTAAAAACCAGAAAAAAATTAAAATTCAGAACTACCATACAGAATTATACATACTATATATATATAAAAATATAGCATTATACATGTGTTTGTATATAGAGTATATATAAATATATGTAAACACACATATATTTTCTAAACAGCATCTAGGCTTGACAAACCATCCCTAATGCATGAATTTAACCTTTCAAACCGTTACTAGCTACTACTATTCACTTATTTGAAATTCACTAAATACTCAGGTACTCATACATTTTAGCATTTAGTATTGCCTTCCTTTACCAATCCCAAATAAATAGTTTAAGGCATAAGTGAGAACTAAAATATTGTTTTATAAATGAGATGAAATTTTGGTTAATGGATTGCACAAAATTAAGAAAGTAATATTATTCTCTAATAGATTCCCTTAGCAATCATCTCCAAGGTCAATATTTAATCATTGGACTTTTTCCAAGGCTTAGTCTTGATTACCTAAAGCCAAGAAGACGATACTATCACTTTCCAAAATCAAAATAACCCATGAGAGCATATAGGACTATTGTCCCTACCATGGCATATTCTTCAAACTAAGAACAGGTTGAAGATGTACTTTAAAATGGATTCTCCAAGACTATCCATTTTATTATTTAATTAAAATACTTTTATATTAAGTATTTTTCTAAGTAAAATATAACTGGGGCTGGAAAGTATTTGAAATGAGACATAATGGAATTTTATCTGTAATACCTACAAAAATATTTATCTTAATATCTATAAAAAGAAAAATAATATTTTACAGAACATCATTTTTATATTTTAAAAATATATAAACTAAGTTCCAAAGAATAATCCCAGACAACATTCTTGTACTCACAATTGAAAAATAACATACACTAATATACAGATTTTTTGTTTTCAATTTTTTAATATAAAATAAACATGGAAAGCAAATCACAATCTCTATTTTCTCTCATACACTACTACACAAGCATCTTAGAAAACAGGTTAAAAGAAAGTGACCACCATTAGCATTATGTAAATCTAAAAATAATTTCCATCTAAAGAATCTGTCCTTGAACCAGATTCTGCTTCTGAGGTGAAAAATAAATATATGTCTCTCCTCCAAAGTTGCGCAAGCCTTTTGGAAAGTAAGTAGAAAAGAAGTTGTCAAATCATCTTTTTTATATATCAGAAGATAATTTTATTTCTTTTACTCAGATCACTTTATTTCTTTTATTCAGTCTCATCTTCAGATTTTTAATATATAACTCCTGGGATAAGTGTCCAAGTGTGTGATAAATTCTGAGTTCCTAAGCAAACAATCAAAAGATACCATCGCCCATGCCCTTGCAGCATGGTAAGTACAAAATATATTTATACCTCTTGAGGAGAGACTCATCTTCCATGTACAATAAGGAAGATAGAAAGTGTACATAGGTATTGGGTGTGTTTAAAATGTGCATACAACTCACCAACACAATGTCTTACAAGCATCTTTTTCTTTCTACCTAGTCTGGTATCTCCTGCATGCACTAGGAACTTTCCTGATATTTCAGTTGGTATCTCAACGTCCGAGCAGCACTTGATAGTATGCAAGGCATTTTTACATACACTATCTCACTGAATTCATGGTAAGTATGCAAGTATTGTTATCATCACTACTTTAAAGATACCACGGCATATGGCAGAACTGAGCTGGAAACTACGTCTCTGCTCTTTGTAACTACTTACTATTCCTTGCCCTCATTACAGTACAGACTCCTTGAGGACAAGATCTTGCTCATTTTATCTCCATTTTCTAGCGAAGAGGGGCAATTAAATACATCTTAACATAATACATGCTAAAATAGAGATGTCAGATCTTATTAGCAATGAATAAAGCTTCAATTCCCTGAATATCTGTTGGGCAGCACACCTGGTAGTAAATATTTTACATACATTTTTTAACAAGTGGCAACACAGAAGAGTTGCAGTACAGTTATTTGTTAGAAGAGGCTAAGGTAAAATTTACAGCACTTATCCAAAGCTCAGTTTAGAGTAGTGATTCTCAAACTATGATCCCTGGGTCTGCAGCAATTGCATACTGGAATCAGGAAGTGCGAAAGCAGGAAGCGGACTTGGCCCAGTGGTTAGGGCCACATGGGAGGTCTGTGGTCCAAACCCCAGGCCTCCTTGACCCGTGTGGAGCTGGCCCATGCGCAGTGCTGATGTGCGCAAGGAGTGCCGTGCCACGCGGGGGTGTCCCCCGCGTAGGGGAGCCCCACGCACAAGGAGTGCGCCCCATAAGGAGAGCCGCCCAGGGCGAAAGATAGTGCAGCCTGCCCAGGAATGGTGCCGCACACACGGAGAGCTGACACAACAAGATGACGCAACAAAAAGAGACACAGATTCCCATGCCGCTGACGACAACAGAAGCGGACAAAGAAAAAAACACCGAGAACAGACACCTGGGCCCGTGGAGGGGAGAAATAAATAAACAAATAAATCTTTTTTTTAAAAAAAGAAGTGCAAAAGCCAAGCCCTACTCCAAACCTACTGAATCGTAAACTCTGAGAATGGAGTCCAGCCATGTGTGTTTTAACAAGCCCTCCAGATGGCTCTGATACATGCTAGAGCTTCGAGATCTACTGGCTTAGTGAAGCAGTATCCATGGAAGATGGTTTGAAGCATATTAGCTTCTTCTATTCCTCTAAATACTCTAAAGTTCAGGCCATGTTATTTTTGCCCTCTGTAAAAGTTTCTGCCTGATTTGTGTTTTGGCACCAAGCCGCTAACCTGCATCAAGAAAGATTTACTTAAAAAAATAACGTTATGAAAACCCACTAGCTCTTTTCTCAATAGATCCAGCATCATAAATATTGCCTCAGCCTGCTAAATTGTGAGGGAAAAGAAAAATATAAATAAAGGTAGGGCAGAAGAGATTACTTTCTGCTTCAGAGGGGTGGTTCCCAGCTGGTTGAGATGACAGGCAAGACTTTTTATGAACTCGAGAGGAGGAGGAAAGCCATGTGAGGCCCACTGGGGCTCTGGATGCAATACAAAGAGGCTAAGAAGCTGAAAGGCTGAAATTGCCAAACACAGAATGTAAGGAATTGCATTTTATCCCAAAGCCTTTATATAAGCTTTGTGGAAAAATTTCACCATAGAATAACAAGAAGGAAAAACAGTAAATCAAATGTCTTGTTTTATCTGGGGGTGGAAAAAATTAGTCTTGGGAACAAAAACCAAAAGCAATTTTCCTGTAAATCATTATTGGAAATGATTAGTAGAAAATAACCATCAACAACAGAAAGCAATCAAGTGCTCACCATGAAACAGCTACCAGGAAATGCATGGTCAATGCTAATCAGAAAGCAGTGACCTAACCAGCAAACAAGCCCCTCGACAACTATAGAACTTGTTCAAGTTTGAGGGCAATTGCATCAGTATAGTTTGAAACTTCCAATCCCCAATACCTGCAGGAAAGTCCTACCCTTCCCCTCGGGGTCACAATGAAGGCAAGAGGCTGGAAACTACAGGTGCTCCCTTCCTCCCCCTCCTCCATGGACCCTCACAGGATTCTAGATGAGGCAAAAGCTCGGGCTCCTCCGATGACAACATTCTCTCCTCTCCCCTCCAGGGGCTTTGATCTCACAAAGCTTTTGTGTCACGCATCCTCAACTGTCTAGCTCTCTGTGTTTGCGCCTCATCACCTGAAGAACTTCCACATACTACCCAAAGCAATCAAATTTTATTAAAATAATATACATATTAGAACTTAAAAGAAACCCTTGAACTGGAGATGACACATGCATGCTCCATTGCCGATTTTTAGTTTAGATTTCAATAAACAATGTTGCACATATCTCAAGGAATGAGCTATTTTGATTGTTTTGATTCTATACAAATGTTAGGAGTAGCCTTCTACAAGAGATTTTCTTCAGAAAAAAAAAATCATAGTATGTAGAAGACACTGCTATGAAGCAAACCCTATTTGTCGTCAGGAAATCTCCATTTATCTCTGTGTCTTCTTCCATAGGAACCCAATTTCTCCTTGGAACCTTCGTCATCATCCTCTCCATCATCCTGGCTGTCCCTCCTTTCTCTGTTTTAATGGAACTAACATCATTCATGGTATCCACACTTGAAACTTCAGAACCACCCCAGACCAACCCTCACAATAACACACAGCTATCCACGTACACAAGTTGTGTAATAACCCACACCTGTTACCAGCTTTCCTAGTTCCACTCATCACCCTAGCTCAGGTCAGCATCTCTCCCCAGTAATAAACACTAACTGATTCCTTCTGCACTCCAATAACCCCACACACTACCATAAGACAAGCTTTTCCTAAAGAGGCAATTTGATATGCACTATCTCACACAAATATCATTAGTTATTCTCACTTGTCTATCCAAGTAAGTACAAACTTTCTGCCTTACATTGAAGTTACTCCATTACTAACACTGTTTTAGTTTTCCTGGGCTGCTAAAGCAAATACCATGCAAGGTTGGTTTAAACATTAGGAATTTATTAGCTCACAGTTTTGAGGCTAAGAGAAAATCCAAATCAGGTGTCATCAAGGTGATACTTTCTCCCCAAAGACTGTTTTTGTGTGGCTGGCTGCGAGCAATCCTTTGCCCTTGGATTTTGCCACATGACAAAGCACATGGCAGACTCTCCTGGCCTCTCCCTTTTCTTTCAGGTTCCATTGAATTCCAGCTTCCCAGGCCCTGTGGCCTTCTATCTGTTTGAATTTCATTCCCCTTATAAAGAACTCCAGTAATAGGATTAAAGAAGACCACACCTTAACTGAAGTAAACTCATCAAAACGGCTTATTTACAATGGGTTCACACACCCAAGAATGGATTAAGTTTAAGAACATGTTTTTCTGGGGTACATATAGCTCCAAACCATCACAAGGGACAATCACCATCTACCAGCCTCCTACACATATATCATGAACCAACTACGTCAAAGCGCAAACCCAAGAAAACATTCTACTTCAGTCTCTGTCATGCCCATCTTTGTATCATGACATCATCCAGCTTGTACTGCCTCAACTACCTCCTATAATCTCCTTTCTATATTGTCCAACTCTCCTTAAAATTCAACCCAAATGCAACTTCAGACTTTTATTCATTTGTTTATTCATTCAACCACTATTTTCTCAAACAATGGTAAATGCTACTGAGAGATGGAAATAGGTTGCAATGTGGCTAAATGAATGAAATCTGCCCTCAAGAAACTAATAATTATCAGTAAGTCCACTCTAATCCATACTCCATTCCTCCATCCTGTGGACCCCGGAATGGTTGTATCCACTCCACATCTGTAACAAGAGGGGGCTCAGATTCCACATGGATGCTGGATACAATCCTCCTGCTTTCAGTTGTAGGCACTCTTGGCTCCATGGTGTGGTGGTTGACCTTCTTCAGCTCCATGTTAGCTGAGTGGGGTAAGTCCAATAAACCAGAGTGTAGGAGCTGAAGTCTATTGAGGCTCAGGGCCTGGCTATCACATGGTCAGTCCAGAGATTCAGGTCCCCTGGATATATATTAAACCCCAGCACCAACTACAGTTCTGGTGAAGAAAATGTGGCATTGGTGTGGAGAAAGTGGCCATGGTGGCTGCTGCAGGTCGGGAATGGGAGGAAGAGATGAGATGTGGAGGCGTTTTCGGGACTTGGAGTTGTCCTGGGTGATGCTGTAGGGACAATTACCGACCATTGTATGTCCTCCCATGGCCCACTGGGTGGAACGTGGTAGAGTGTGGACTATGATGTGGACCATTGACCATGGGGTGCTCTGAGATGTATTCACCAAATGCAATGAATATCTCATGATGATGAAGGAGATTGTTGTTATGGGGGGAGGAGTGGGGTCAGGGGGGTGGTGGGTATATGAGAACCTCATATTTTTTTAATGTAATATTAAAAAAATAAAGACAAAAAAAAAAGAAACTAATAATTTAAGTGGTGGCTAAGAGAAAACATAATTAGCCCTGATATAGAGAAATATTTTAAAAGACCTATGAGAGGGAGGAATAGATGTAGCTCAAATAATTGAGTGCCTGCTTCCCACATGGGAGGACCCGGCTTCGGTTTCAGTGCTTCTTAAAAATAAAAATAAAACCACCAAACAAATGAAAAACCAACTCAAGGGAAGCTCAGTGGTTGGGTGACAGTACAAGGGTCTGGGTTCAATCCCCAGCCCCCATAACTTAAAAAAAAAAAAAAAAGACTCACAAGAGGTACAAAAAAGGTACAACTAAAGAAGAAGAAAGCTCACTCTGTTAGGATCAAAAAAGCAAAGAGCATATTTTCTTCATTTGTGTTAACTATGGATACATACATGATAGAAGCTAAATGGGTGGATTAAGTGTTCTGCTCTGCTGAGGACAACTACTGGAGCCACTACCTGATTATATTCCCTTAAAACACCCCATGTTCCTAACTTTCAATGAAATTTTCCATACCACTTCCCTGAATTTTACCTATCCTGTATTCAGTTGCTTCTGGCCATTGCTAATAGTGTAAATGATAAACTGGTCCAGCCAGACAAATCAAGGACTGATACTTACTTTGTATGTTTCCTACCAGCATTTGCATTTTAACACAAAGCTTAATCTCTTTCATTAAAGCAGAGGTTTGCAATCTTGTGCGATTTTGCCCCTCGAGGACACGTGGCAATATTTGGAGACATTTTGACTGTCACAACTGGGAGAGGTGCTATTGGTATCTAGTGGGTAGAAGCCAGGGATGTTGCTAAACATCCTACGATGCCTAGGACAGGACTCACAGCAAAAAATATTTATCCAGAATGTCAGCAGTGCCCCGTTGAGAAACCCTGATGCAAAATGGCATAAATAACATGGAAATTTAAGGTTGTGTATAAAACCTAGCAGTAAAAGCCATTTTGGAAAGAAGTGAAAGGAAACCTGTAACATTCCTTAAATCATAACACAGACCTACATAGAACTGGCAGTTTCCTAAATCTTATGGCATAGACTCTTAGGTGCTCACAGAAGGAGAGGCAAGCCGTTGGGTTTTCAAACAGCTAATGTCATTAGGAAGTTCTTATATTAACTATAGTTGGATCTACTACTGTTTTTCCATATTGATTCTATATTGTCTCTGAGACATAGACGGAATTAAGTTTATAATTCAAACTCCATATGACAGTCTTTCCTGTATTTGAACACATGTGATGTTCTCCTTAAGTCTTCCTTCTAAAGTTTAGTAAGGCTAAATGTTTCAAGCATTTCTCACTAACCTAGTCATGGTGGCCATGACAATGGCATTTTGAATATATTAAACTAAATGATGAAATTCATATTTATTCCAATGAAGTTTCATATTGTTCATTTTAAGTTCCATGAACTGCTTTTCAAAATTCTATTCTATCATCCCTATACATGAAATACTTTATCCCCCATTTTCATAATTTTAAAAAATTATACACTTTTTAAACAAATCAATTTTATTGATACATATTAATAAAGCACACAATTCATACAAAGTATACAATCAATGGTATTTGGTATATTAAATAGTTGTGCATTCATCACTTAATCATTATTATAGCATTTTAATTATTTCAATAATAAAAAATAATAAAAATAATAAACAGATATATTGTTTATAATAATAAATAATAAAAAATAATAAACAGAAAACAGACAAAAAACAAACAAGAAAATTCCTCACCTCTCAACCTATTTCTCTGCTGCACATAGCTGCTATTTCTGGCTATTCTTGCACAATTACTTGTTTATTAAGCAGTTTTATTGAGATATATTCCCATATAATATGATCCAAAGTGTACAATCTTGCTTCACTCAACATAATGTCCTCCAGGTTCACCCATGTTGTCGTGTTTCACAACTTCATTTCTTCTTACCACTGCAGAATATTCCATCATGTACACATACCACAATTTGATTATCCATTCATCAGTTGATGGACACTTGGGTTGTTTCCAACTTTTGGCTATAGTGAATAATGCTGCTGTGAAAATTGGTGTGCAGATGTCTACTCATGTCACCGCTCTCATTTCTTTTGTGTATACACCTAGCAATGGTATTGCCAGGGACCCATGGCAAGTCTATATTCAACTTCTTTAGGAACTGCCAAACCATCCTCCACAGTGGCTGTACCAGTCTACATTCCCACCAACAGTGAATAAGTGTTCCTATCTCTCCACATCCTCTCCAACATTTAGTTTTCCGACTTTTTAATAGCAGCCAGGGTAATAGGTGTGAAATGATATCTCACTGTAGTTTGTTTTGTTTTCCACTCTAATCCATCCATTCCTCCATCCTGAGGACCCTGGGACCTAAATTGAGAGGGGACTTAGATCTCACCTGGCTGATGAATGGGATTCTCCTTGCAGCTGTAGATTCTCTTGGTTCCTTGGTGTGGTGGTTGACCATCCTCACCTCCTTATTAGCTGACCTGGGTAGTTCCAACGAACTGGAGAGTAGGTCTTGCAACTCTGCTGAGGCACAGGGCCCTGCTGGCACATGGAGAGTCCAGAGATTCAAGTCTCCTGAGCATACACCAAACCCAGCACCAACCGTAAGTGACAGAAGAGGCATGAATAGAGAGGTCACATCTGAGTTCAATTCCATCACACTCAGGAGCACAAATTCCAAAGTAGGGCCCACTGACAAGGCACTGAACTCCAGAGCCATCTGCCATGACCATAGGACCTTCTTACAGCTGAGTAGTATTCTATTGTGTGTATATACCACATTTTGTTTATCCATTCATCTGTTGATGGGAATCAGGGTTGATTCCAACTTTTGGCAATAGTGAATAATGCTGCTGTGCACATTGGTGTGCATATATCAGTTCGTGTCCTTTTTTCAGTTCTTCTGGGTATATACCCAGCAGTGGAATTGCTAGGTAATATGGCAAATCTATAGCTAGTTTTTTGAGGATCCACAATAGCTGGATCCTTCTACATTCCCACCAGCAGTGAATGCAGTTTCCCATTCCTCCACATTATCTCCAACACTTGCAGTCCTCTGTTTTTTTAATAGCTACCAGTCTAATGGGTAAGATGGTATCTCATTGTTGTTTGGATTTGCTCCCTAATAGTTAGTGTGTTAGTCAGGGTTTTCTAGGAAAACAGAATCAATAAGAGATATCTGTCAATACTATGCAATTCTATACGAGTATCTCACGCAGCTGGATGCAGAAGTCCAGGTTCCACAGGCAAGCTACAACCAGGGGCTGCAATGGAAGTCCAAAGAAGGTTCTTGATGAGTTGTGGGAGATGCTGGCTGTCCAAAGATGAGCTGGGAAATTTTCTCTCAATGCTGGAATCACTTCTCTTTTAAAGCATTCAACTGATTGGGTTAAGCGTCACTCATTGCTGATGGCAATCTCCCTGATTGATGTAATTATAACCAGCTGTCTATGATTTACCACTGCAGTGAAGTCAATGGTGACAGAAGTCCATAAATGCCCTTGTATTACTGTTAGCCCAGTGCCTGCTTGACCAAACAACTGGGCACAGTTACCTGACTGAGTTGACACAATAGCCTAACCATCACAGCTAGTGATGTGAAGCATTTTTTTCATGTGCTTTTTAGCCATTTGTATTTCTTCTTTGGAGAAGTGTCTATTCAAATCTCTTGCCCATTTTTTAAATGGGTTGTCTTTTTATTTTCTAGATATAGGATTTCTTTATATATGCTGGATATTAGGCTCCTATAAGATACATGGTTACCAAATATTTTCTCCCATTAGGTAGGCTGTCTTTTCACTTTCTTGATTAACTCCTTTGAGGTGCAAAAAGTTTTAATGTTGAGGAAGTCCCATTTATCTATTTTTTCTTTCACTGTTCATGCTTTGGGTATGAAGTTCATGAAGCCATTTCCTATTGCAAGGTCCTATAGATGCTTACCTACATTGTTTTCCAAGGTCTTTATCGTCTTGGCTCTTATACTTAGAGCTTTGATCCTTCTTGAGTTGATTTTTGTATGAGGAGTAAAATGGTATTCCTCTCTCATATTTTTGCACATGGATAGCCAATTCTCTAAGAACCATTTGTTGAAGAAGCCATTCTCTCCTGGGTGAGTGGGCATGGAGGTCTTGTCAAATATCATTTAACTATGTATGCTAGTATCTATATCAGAACTCTCAATTTGGTTCCATTGGTCAGTATGTCTTTCCTCGTACCAATACCATGCCGTTCTGACCACTATAGCTTTCTGTAATGTTTTAAAGTCAGGTAGTGTGATTCCTCTGATTTCATTTTTCTTTTTCAATATGTCTTTGGCTATTTAGGGCCTCTTTCCCTTCCAAATAAATTTCATACTTAGTTTTTCCAGTTCATTAAAAAATGCTTTGTCAATTTTTATTGGGATTGCACTAAATCTGTAGATCAGTTTGGGTAGGATAGCATTTAATGATATTTAGTCTTCCTATACATGAACAGGGAATATTCTTCCATTTATTTAAGTCTTCTTTAATTTTCTTTAACAGTGTTGTGTAGCTTTCTGTGTATAAGACTTTTACAACTTAAGTTAAATTTATTCCTAGGTATTTGATTTTTTTATTTACTATTGTAAATGGTATTTTTTTCTTGATTTCCTCCTCAATTGCTCATTATTGATGTACAGAAATGCTACTGATTTTTGTGCATTGATCTTATAACCTGCAACTTTACTGAACTCATTTATAGAAGCTTTGTTGTAGATTTCTCAGGGTTTTCTATATATATGATTATGTCATCTACAAATAGTGAAATTTTTACTTCTTCCTTTCCAATTTGGATGCTTTTTTATCTGTTTCTTGCCTCAGTGCTTGAGCAAGTACTTCTAATACAATTTAAATAGGAGGGGTGATAGTGGGCATCCTTGTCTTTTTCCTGATATTAGAGGGAAAGATTTTAGGATTTCACCAATGTATATGATGCTAGCTGTGGGTTTTAAATATATACCCTTTATCATGTTCAGAAAGTTTCTTTCTATTCTATCCTTTGCAGTATTTTTATCAGGAAAGGGTGCTGGTATTTTGTCAAATGCTTTTTCTGCATCTATAGATATGATCATGTGCATTTTTTCTTTCAATCTGTTTATGTGGTGTATTACATTGATTTTCTTATGTTGAATCATCCTTGCTTACCAGGAATGAAACCCACTTGTTCATGGTGTTAAATTTGTTTGATGTGTTGTTGAATACAATTAGCAAGTATTTTGTTGAGGATTTTAGCATCTAGGTTCATTAGAGAAGTTGGTCTGTAATTTTCCTTTCTTGTGGTGTCTTTGTTTGGCTTTGGTATTAGGGTAATGTTGGCATCATAGAATGAGTTAGGCAATGTTACTTCTTTTTCAATTTTTTGGAAGAGTTTCAGCAAGATTGGTGTGTTTGGTATTATTCACCTGTGAAGGCATCTGGCCCTGGGCTCTTCTTAGTTGGGAGCCTTTTAATGACTGATTCTATCTCTTGTGTTTGGTTTGTTGAGATCATCAGTTTCTTTTTTCATCAATGTAGGCTGCTTATGTGTTTCTAGGAATTTGTCCATTTCCTCTAAGTTGGGAGCCTTTTAATGACTGATTCTATCTCTTGTGTTTGGTTTGTTGAGATCATCAGTTTCTTTTTTCATCAATGTAGGCTGCTTATGTGTTTCTAGGAATTTGTCCATTTCCTCTAAATTGTCCTTCTTGTTGGCATATACTTTTTCAAAGTATCCTCTTATGATACTCTTTATTTCAGTGGGGTCAGTGGTGATATAACCTTTCTCATTTCTTGTTTTGTGTATTTGCATCTTCTCTCTTTTTTTCTTTGTTAGTCTAGCTAAGGGTTTTCAATTGATCTTCTCAAAGAACCATCTCTTTGTTTTGCTTATGTTTCCTAGTGCTTTCTTATTTTCTAATTCATTTAGTTCTGCTTTGATCTTTGTTCTTTCTTTCTTTTTTCTTCCTTTTTTATATATGAATATGTGACTATGAATTTCCCTTTCTCTTGTAATTTTGATTTGCATCTCCCTAATCACTAGTGATGTTGAAGATGTTTTCATATGTTTCTTTGCCATTTGTATTTCTTCTTTGGACAGTTGTCTTTTCAAGTCTTTTGCCCTTTTTTAACCAAATAGTTTGTCTTTTTATTGTTGAGTTGTATGATCTCCTTATAGATCATGGATATCAAACCCTTATCTGATATGTGATTACCAAATATTGACTCCATTGAGTCGGCTGCCTCTTCACCCTTTTGACAAAGTCCTTTAAGGTACAAGCATTGAATTTTGATGAGGCCCCATTTTTCTATTTTTTCTTTTGCTGCTCATGCTTTGGGTGTAAGATTTAAGAAACTACCACCTACCACAAGATCTTGAGATATTTTCCTACATTTTCTTCTAGGATCTTAATGGTTGTCACTTTTATAGTTAGGTCTTGATCCATTTTGAGTTCATTTTTGTATAAGGTGTGAAATAAGGATCTTCTTTCTTTCTTTTGAACATGGTTATCCAGTTCTTCCAGCACCATTTGTTGAATATCCCACTGGGTGGGCTTAACAGCTTGTCAAAATTACTTAACTGTAGATAGTGAGTGTTCATTTATGAGTTCTCGATTTGGTTCCACTGGTCAATCTATCTGTCCCATAACAGTACCATGCTGTTTTTACAACTGTAGCTAAGTAATAATGCTTTAAAGTCAGGAAGTTGAGTCCTCCAACTTGGTTCTTCTTTTTTAAGACATTTTTGGCTATTCAGGGCACCTTACCCTTCCAAATAAATTTCATTAATGACTTTTCAATTTCTGCAAAAAAGGCTGTTGGGATATTTATTGGGATTGAGTTGAGTCTGTAAATCAGTTTGGGTAGAATTGACATCTTAATGATATTTAGTCTTCCAATCCACGGACAAGGAATGTCCTTCCATTTATTTAAATCTCTTTAATTTCTTTTAGCAATATTTTGTAATTTTCTGAATACAGGTCCTTTATGTCCTTGATTAAGTATATTCCTAAATATTTGAAATTTTTAGTTGATATTATGAATGGAATTTTTTATTTCCTCCTCAGATTGCACATCAGCAATATATGGAAACACTATTCATTTTTGCATATTATTCTTGAATCCTGCCAATTGACTAAACTCATATATTAATTCTAGTAGCTTTGTTGTAGATTTTTCAGGATTTTCTAGATATGGAATCATGTCATCAGCAAATAACAGAAGTTTTACTTCTTCCCTTCCAGTTTGGGGGCCTTTTATTTCTTTGTCTAGCATAATTGCTTTAGCTAGAACTTCTAGCATAATATTGAATAATAATGGTGATAGTGGGCACCCTTGTCTTGTTCCTGATCTCAGCAGGAAAGTTTTCAGTCTTTTCACCGTTGCCTACAACACTAGCTGTGGGTTTTTCATATATGCACTTTAACATATTGAAAAAGCTTCCTTCTATTCCTGTCTTTTGGAGTATTTTTATTAAGAAAGGGTGCAGTATTTTGTTAAGTGCCTTTTCTTCACCAATCGAGAGAATCATATGACTTTTCTTCTTCAATTTATCAATGTACTTTGTTATACTAATTGATTTTCTTGTGTTGAACCACCCTTGTATACCTGGGATAAAACCCACTTAATCAAGGTATTTAATTATTTTAATGTGCTTTTGGATTTGGTTTGCAAGTATTTTGTTGAAGATTTTTGCATCTATGATCATTAGAGATATTGGTCTGTAAATTCCTTTTTGGTATTAGGGTGATGTTGGCTTCATGGATTGAGTTTGGTAGTGTTCTTTCCTGTTCAACTTCTTGGAAAAGATTGAGCAAGACTGGTATTAGAATGATTGGTAGAATTGAACTGTGAAACCATCTGGTCCCAGGTTTTTCATCTTTGGGAGGTTTTGATGATTGCTTCAATCTCTTCACTTATGACTAATTTGTTGAGGTCTTCTATTTTTCCTAGGGTCAGTGTAGGTGGTTCATATGTTTCTAGGAATTTGTCCATCTCATCTACATTGTCTTGTTTTTTGGCACACAGTTGTTCATAGTATTCTTTTATGATCTCTCTTATAAGGGGTCAGTGGTAATGTCCCCCTTCTCATTTCTGATTTTATTTATTTGCATCTTCTCTGTTTTTTTTCTTTGTCAGTCTAGTTAAACATTTATCTGTCAATTTTGTTCATCTTCTCAAAGAACTAACTCTTGGTTTTGTTGAGTCTTTCTATTGTTTTGTTGTTCTCAATTTCATTTATTTCTGCTCTGATCTTTACTATTTCTTTCTTTGGCTTGGTTTGGGAAAAGTTTGCTATTCTTTTTCTAGTTCCTCTAGGTGAGCAATTTTAGCTGTTTCTTCCTTTTTATTGGGAGCTATAACTTTCCCTCCCAGCACTGCCTTTGCAGTGTCCCATAAATAGGTTTTGATATGTTGGGTTCTCATTTTCATTCTTCACAAGATATTTGTTAAATTCTCATGCAATTTCTTCTTTGACCAACTGATTATTTAAGAGTATATTGTTTAATCTCCACAAATTTATCAATTTTCCTTTTTTCATCCATTATTGATTTCCAGCTATATTCTGTTATGATCAGAGAAACTGTTCTGTATAATTTCAAACTTTTTAAATTTATTGAGGCTTATCTTGTGACCCAATATATGGTCTATCTTGGAGAAGTACCCACGAGTACTTGAAAAGAATATATTATATATCCTGCTTTTATGGGGTGCAAAGCCCTGTAGATGTCTGTTAGGTCTAGTTCATTTATCATATTATTCAAGCTCTTTTTTTTAATTTATCTTCTGTCCAGATGTTATTTCCTGTACTGGGAGTGGTGTATTCAAGTCTCCAACCATTATTATAGAGACATCTATTTCTCCCTTCAGCTTGCCAGTATGTGCCTCATGTATCTTGGGGCACTCAGGTTAGTGGCCTAACTATTTAATATAGTTATTTCTTCCTGCTGAATTGTCCCTTTAATTAATATATAATAACCTTTGTCATCCTTATAACAGTTTTGCATTTAAAATTTATTTTGTCTGATATTCATATCACTACTCCGGTTCTTTTTTGGTTACTATTTGTGTGGAATTTTTTTTCCAACATTTTACTTTCAACCTGGTCCTGTCCTTATGTCTGATGTGAGTCTCTTGTAGACAATATATAAATGGCTCATATATTTTTTTAAATCCATTCTATCAGTCTGTGTCTTTTGATTGGGGAGTTCAAGCCATTAACATTCAATGGTATTACTGTAAAGGCATTACTTACTTCAACTATTTTGGCCTTTGGCTTTCTTTTGTCATATTGCACTATTGTCTTTTTACCCTTTAATTTAAACTTCCTAATAATCTTCATTTCTACACTCTTTTCCAAGACTCGCACCCTTGTTTTTTCCTTTCAAGCTGTAGCACTCCTTTTAGTATCTCTTTAATTCCTGTGTTTTGTGAACTTGGAACTCACACTCATTTTCAAAGGACAGCTTTGCTAGATACAGAATTCTTGTATGGCAGTTTTCCTCTTTCAGTACCTTAAATATATCATACCACTTTCTTCTCCCCTCCATGGTTTCTGATGAGAGGTTGGCACTTAATTTATTGAGGTTTCCTTGTATGTGATGCTTTGTTTTTCTCTCACTGTTTTCAGAATCATCTCTTTATCTCTGATATTTGTCATTTTGAATAGTAGGTGTCTTGAGAAAGGCCTATTCAGATTTATTCTGTTTGGGGTGTATTATCTTAATTGGGTATTGATATTTATATCTTTCATAAGGGTAGGAAAGTTTTCAGTCATTATTCCTTCAAATATTCTTTCTGCCCCTTTTCTATCTTCTTCTCCTTCTGGGACACTGAAAAATGCATATGACTTGCATTTCTCATTGTCATTCAATTGCCCGAGACCCTGTACCATTTTTTCCATTCTCTTCTCCTGTTTTTTTCAGTTCAGGTATTCTGTCTTCAAAATCACTAATTCTGTCTTTAAGCAATTCAAATCTGCTCTTAGTGCCTCTAATATATTTTCAATCTCTTCCATCGTGTCTTTCATTCCCATAAGGTCTGTTACCTTTTTTTGCAGACATTCAAATTGTTCTTTATCCTTGTTCAGTGTCTTCTTAATATCCTTTACTCTTTAGTTAAATTTTCTTTCAATTCTTTAAATTTATTTGGAGAGTGTTTTTTATTATTATTGATTGTCTTAAACCTGTACCACTTCAGGATATGTTTGTTTGTTCCTTTGTTTGGGCCATCTCCTCCTGTTTGTTCCTTTGGCTGGGCCATATCCTCCTGTTTCCTAGTATAGTTTGTAATTTTTTGCTGATGTCTAGACATCTGAACATGTTGGTGAATTTACTCTGATATCAATTTCTCACTCTCATAGCTATTATTTTTTTACACATCTTCTTTGATATTTGGTTCAACTTATTCTAAGTCTTTAAAACTGCCCAGCTTAAGCTATCATTATTGTGCCAGGTACTCACTAATGGGGTACAGATTTTCTCCCAGAAGTTACAGAGCAGAAAGACTGAAGTATAGGTTTTGTTCATGCAATTTCCAGACCTGCCAGCAGATGGCAATCATTGGCAAACCTTTTCCCAGAGGCATATCTCCCTCCGTTTTCCTTTGTTTTGGTCAGGCCAGAACTGAGGTTCAAAGAATGTTCTGCTGGCTGAATTCACTGAGAAAAGTCCCATGACTTCCCAACCCTTTTTCATTGTAACAGCTGACAGGGAGGAAAATGTCTGCTCCCCTCTTGTCAGCTGCAATGAGCGAGGGGTTTTTCTCATGCTTAGTATCTTGAGGTAGGTGAGGGGAGCCCTTCCCTGTGACTGGGAGGTTTAGAAACTCACAGCTCTTTGTTTCAGGTACTTTGTCTCTCTGTCCATCATCTCCTGGGAGTTGTGAAGCACTCTTCTTGTCTGTTGTCCCCAAAGCAGGTCCCTCAGGCACCTTTTGTCTCTTTGTCCATTGTTTTTGTGAGAAAGCTGAGCCTTGCTGCCTAATCGGACACCATTTTCCTACAATCCCCTATGGAAGACTCTTCTAATTGTCTGGGAAAAAACCTCTAAGTTATATCTAATGCAAAGTTTTTTCCTATGAGCCTAATTATCCTGTCAGAGAGGATGATTATGCTAGAGTAGAATGATTTGTTTTCAATAAACTCATACTAGCTTCAATAGAGCATCATTCACTCTCTGAGCACTCATTGTTTATTTTTATTCAATATTTAATCATAAATCCTATAATTTTACTATGGCTTAATTAATCTTGTCTTCCTTTGAATCCATAGTATACATAGTCTACTAGTTGAAAACTAAAAATCCTTTTCCTGTGAAAAGAGTTAAGAGTAACACATTGTAGTGAGTATAACTAACACTGCTGATTTATAAATGAGATTATGGCTGAAAGGGGTACTCTATGGATGTAAATGTCAATTGAAAGGAAACTAAAGAATAATCTAGGGACTGTATAACATAGTGATTTCAGTAGTGGATGAAGACTGTGGTTAATAGTATAAATAAAAGAATGCCCTTCTTTTAAAAAGTGCTAATAATATTGTGAAACACAAGAAAATTACAACTGACTTAATATATGGCTACAGTTAACAGTAATATTGTAATTTCTGCAGCAATGGCAAGAAGATATTTCGATACTAAGGGACAAGAATAGAGTGTATAAGGGAGTATGGGATTTTTACTTTTGGAGTAATGAAAATGTTCTAAAATTGACTGATGTAATGAGAGCACAGCTCTGTGCTGAGTGTACACTTTGAATGGACTGTAGAAAACATGGGACTTTATAACACAGGGAATCCAGAAATGGATGATGGACTGTGGCTAACAGGACAAATGTGGGAATGTTTTCTCCTGAATGATAATAAATATATAATACTAATACAGGGTGTTAATAACTGGGTGGGTTGGGGGAAAATAACACGAAATATAAGATATGGGCTGCAGTTAGTATTGATATCATGATAATGCTCTTTCACAGTTTGTAACAAATGTTTCACAGCAATGCCTGGTGTTGGTGGTGGGGAGAGGCATGGGAGCCTTGTATGATACGCGTGTTTATTTTGTAAACTCACAAATTTCACTATACACTTATATATGTATGAAGGATATACTTCAATAATATTTTATTTAAGAAATGAAACAAAAATGCTTTTCCTATAAGTACAGCATGGTAATTAAGAGCATGGATTCAGACTGTCTGGGTTTAAATAATAGTCTGTCCTTTTGCTTGATATGTGACCTTAGGGGGGTTCCTTAACACTTCTCTGTGCCTCCATCTCCTAATCACTGAAGTGGAATTAATACAATTGCAACCTAAGGTTGTTGTGAAAATCAAGGAAAAGAATACTTCAGTGCTTCGAGTAGTGACTGGCCGGTAGTAACTGTGGTAAGTGTTGGCTTATTAATTGAGTAAAAAAAGCCCACCCCCAATGCCCTGCACCAGTAACCCTCCCCTGCCATATCTGCCAAAAGAACATTCCCAACACTGCAGTTTTAACCACAGGCCTACCAATCCCCAGAGTTCACCAATCCTTCCTCCAGCCCTCCCCCCAGTTCCATGGATAGTCAAGCCCCTCTCAATCAGAAACAGAGTAGGAATCATCAGGTCAAAATCCTCAAGATTGAGGAATGAACAAACATTTAAGGAGGGAATGCAACTATGGACTAAAGTACAATTGTTATTCTAATAATCGAAGAACTTATATATAAAGAGGTTCTGAGGGGAGAAGGATGGAAGAACAGGTATAACATGGGGCATTGTGGGGATATTGGAATTGTCCTGCATGATATTGCAATGACAGATACAGGCCATTATACATTTTGTCAAAACCTATAAATTGTGTGGGGCAAAGTGTAAACTATAATGTAAACTCTTGTCCACAGTTAATACCAGTGCTTCAATATGTGTTCATCAATTGTAACAAATATACCACACGAATGAAAGATGTTAAGGGGCAAAGTTTGGGAGGGGGTGGGGTAGAAATATGGAAATCCCCCATATATTTTCAATGTAACATTTATGTAATCTAAACCTTCTTTAAAATTAAAAAAAATTTTTTTTCAGTGAGTACAGTAGGGTTCTGTGACCTCAGTCCAAGTTATCTGGATCCTGGTCCCATAAACGTGACCTTATTTGGCAACAGGGTCTTTGAAGATGTTAAAATGAGATTAGTTAAAATAAGACCAAACTGGATTAAGGAGGGCCATAATCCAATATGACTGGTATCCTGGGGAAAACAGCACAGACAGAGAAGCCGCACAAGATAGAGCAGGTCATGAACTGAGGCACAGAACGCCAGAGTCAGTGGGCAGCCACTGCCAGAAGCCAGGAGAGAGACATGGAACGGACTCTTCCCTGCAGACTTCAGAGAGCACCAGCCTGCTGACACCTTGATTTTGGATTTGTAGCCTCCAAAATTGTGATATTTTAAAAGTCATCTAGCCTGTGGTATTTTATGGCAGTCCTAGGAAAGCTAAGCCTGAGATGGTAAAGGATTGTATATTGATAGTGACCACACAAGTAAACGAAATTTTAAATAAGTTTTTGGAAATAAAATTTGAACAAGTCAAATTTCCATCTCTAAAGCCTTTAGCTTTAGTTCAAGTTATAAAATGAATAACACTCCCCTTCCTATTATGTCTGCTGAAAAGGGGCAGTGTGGTTAGATCGCCTTAAAAATAGGACACACATTTGAATGGCAGACTAGTTGAAATTCATCAGTGTCTATCCCGAAATCCTGTGTGTTGCTTTTAGGGGATAGAAATACTCCTCCCTCCTGCCCGACTGAGAACACTACACAGTCTCATTTAGACTGCTTCACTATACAAACATGGGTCCTTTCATTCAGTGAATATTATTTTCGGTGCCTTATTAGTGTCAATTTCTTCTACTCACGCTACTACAAAATATTTACTGAAATGCTGGTAAACCAAAATAAGTGGCAAGCAAAATCCCAGGACAAGACAGAGGACCAGTAAAATAGAGAAAAATCCTGCCCAGTGCAAAAGAAATACTAAAAATGAAAATACACTAAGACAGTTATGAGGAACCAGCAAACGTACCAAAAAACTACGTTATAGGGGTCCCAGAACAAAAGAAAGAGAAAGGGGCAAAAGGAATAGTCAAAAGAAATAATGACAAAGAACTTCCCAAACATATCAAAGCACATGAATATGCACATCCAAGAAGCTCAGAGTATAAAAAACGAGATAAACAAGAAGAAAAATATACCCCATTAGATACCAATTATATTATCAAATAGAAGGACAGGGAGAGAGTTCTGAAAGCTGCAAGAGAAAAGCAATGTGTTACATACAAGGGGTTCCCAATAAGATTGAGTGCCAATTTCTCACTAGAAATCATGGAGGCAAGAATGCATAGGGATGAAATACTTAAAAGTGTTGAAGGAAAACAACTGCCAGACAAGACTGGCAAGACTCTTTTTCAAAAATGAGGGAGACACTAAGACATTCTCAGATAAACAAAAGCTGAGGTAGTACGCCACCACTAGACCTGCCCTACAAGTAATGCTAAAGGGAGTTTTCAGAGTGAAACTAAAGGACATTAGGCAGTGGTTCAAAGCAGCATAAAGAAAGACCTAAGGTAAAGGCAACCATTTGAATAATTATAAATGACAGTATTATTACACCATATTGGTTGGTTTGTAATGCCATTTCTTCCTACAGGTGCTAAAATGCAAATGCATAAAAAGTAATAATGCTAAATCTAGGATTCTGGACATACAGTGTACAAAGACATACGTGGTAACAAGTATAAAAAATGTTCGGGGGTGCAGAGAGGAAGAGGAAAGGTCTATGTTCATGCTATTGAAGCTAAGTTGCTATATATTTAGGATGTTAAATTTTAATCCTGTGGTAACTACAAGGAAAAACAGTAAAAAATATATCCAGATAGAAATGAGAAGGCACTCAAATATGGTACAATACAATGAAGAAAATAAATATAAAAGTAGGCTTTAACAGATGTGAGGTGTCCTGTATTATCAGCAGTGACTTAAAATGTAAATAGATTAAACTCTCCAGTCAAAAGGCAGAGATTGGCACAATGGATAAAAAAGTATGACCCAGCTATTTGCTGACTGCAAGAGACTCACCATGAAGTTAAAGATACAAATAGGCTGACAGCAAAAGGATGGAAATATATATATATACCATGCAAGTAGTAAACAAAAGAGCGCTGGGATAGCTACACTAATAATGGATAAAACAGATGTTAAGTAAAAAACAGTTATGAGGGACAAAGATGATTACATACTGATAATTCAACAGGAATACGTAACAAATATAAATCATTATGCATCTAATAGCGAAGCCCCAAAATACATGAAGCAAATACTGACAGGCTTGAAGGGAGAAACTGTCAGTCCTACATTAATATTAGAAGACTTTAACACATCATTCTCAATAATGAATAGAACACCTAGTCAGAAGATCAATAAGGAAGTACAGGTATTGAATGATACACTTAACTAATGTGACCTAAAAGATATATATAGAACACTTCATCCACTGAAAAGAGAATACACATTCATCTCTATGGCCCATGGGTCATACTCCACTATAGGTCATAGATTGGGTCACAAAACAAGTCTCAGTAAATTAAAAAATACTGAAATTATACAATGTATCTTCTCTGACTACAGTGGAAACAAGCTAGAAGTCAGAGCAAGAAAGGAAAAATTCATAAATATGTGGAAATTAAACAACATACTCTTAAGCAATCAATGACTTAAAGAAGAAATAAGAAACAACATTAGGAAATACTTCAGGCAAATTAAAATGAAAATAAAACATAACAAAATTTATGGAGTGCAGCGAAGGCAGTGCTGAGAGGGAAATTTATAGTTCAAAATGCTTACATTATGAAGAAAGACTTCAAATCAGAGACCTAACCTCAAAACTGGAATAAGTAGGAAAAGAAGAGAAGCTAAATCCAAAGCAAACAGAAGGAAGGAAATAAAAAGTAGAGCAGAGGTAAAAGAAATAGAAAACAAGACAATAGAATCAAAAAAACTGAAAGTTGGTTCTTTGAAAACATCAACAAAATAAACAAAAGTTAAGCTAGACTGACAAAGAAAAAAAAGAGAGGATATAAATAACAAAAATCAACAATAAAAGGGGGACATTACTAGGGATCCTACTGAAATAAAAAGGACTGTAGGGAAGTGGATGTGGCTCAAGCAATTGGGTGGTCACCTACCATATGGGAGGTTCCAGGTTTGGTTCCCAGTGCCTCCTAAAAAAGATGAGCAAGACAGCAAGCTGATGCAACGTGTTGGTGTGATGAGCTGACACAATGAGATGACACAACAAAGGACACAGCAAGGAAAATACAATGAGAAACACAACAATTAGGGAGCAAAGGGCTCAAGTGATTGGGTGCCTCTCTCCCACATGGGACATTCCAGGTTTGGTTCCTGGAGCCTCCTAAAAAGAAGATGAACAGAGAGCAGACAGCAAGTGCAAACAATGGCGGTGTGTGTGTGTGTGTGTGTGTGTGTGTATGGAATAGATAAATAAATTTTAAAAAACAAAAGGACTGTGAGTGGATAGTTTGAAGAAGTGGTACCAGTAAATTCCATAACTTAGATGAAACGGACAAATTCTTAGAAACACACAAACTACCTATATTGACTCAAGAAGAAATAGTATCAACAAAGCAATTACTAGTAAAGAAATTACATCAGTCATCAAAAACTCCCAACAAAGAAAAGCCCAGGACCAGATGGCTTCATAGTACATTGGAAGAATTATACATCATGATCAAGAGGGATTTATCCCTGGTATGCGAGACTGATTCAACATAAGGGGAAAAAAAAAAAAAATGATCTCTCAACCAAGACAGCAATGACATTTGACAAAATACTGTAGCCTTTCTTGATAAAAAACACTTGGAACACTAGAAATAGAAGGAAACTTCCTCTTCATGATAACGAGCATATATGAAAAGCCCAAAGCTAACATCCTACTGAAACCTTTTCCTTAAGATCAGGAACTAGACAAGGATGCCCACTGTCACCACTGTTAGTCAACACTGTACAGAAGTTGTTGCCACAGCAATTAGGCAAGAAAAAGAACAAAAGGCATCCCATTTGGAAAGAAAGCAATAAAACTTGCCCTGCTTGTAGAGGATATTCTTCCATACATGGGAAATCCTGAAAAATTCACAACAAAGCTCCTATAGTTAATCAGTGAATTCAGCAAAATGGCAGGGTACAAGATCAACACCCCAAAATCAGTACTGTTTCTACACAAAAATAATGAACAACTGGAAGAAGAAATTTTAAAAAAAAATTCCACTCACAATAGCAACTAAAAGTATCAAACATCTAGCAATAAATCTAATTAAGATCTAAAAGACATGTGTACAGAAAACTAGAAAATTGCTAAAAGAAATTAAAGAAGACCTAAATAAAGGAAGGATATTCTGTGTTCATGGATTGGAAGAATAAATATTGCTAAGATGTCAATACTACCCAAAGAAATTTATAGATTTGATGCAATTCCAATTAAAATTTCAACAACCTTCTTTGCAGAAATAGAAAAGCTAATCTTCAAATTTTTATGGAAAGGTAAGTGGCCCCACATAGCTAAAGCCATCTTGAAAAGGAAGAATGAGGTTGGAGGACTCATACTTCCTGATCTTAAAACTTATTACAGGGAAGCGGATTTGGCCCAATGGATAGGGCAGCCACCTACCACATGGGAAGTCCAAGGTTCAAACCCAGGGCCTCCTGACCCGTGTGGAGCTGGCCCACACACAGTGCTGATGTGCACAAGGATTGCCATGCCACGCAGGGGTTTCCCTGGCATGGGGGAGTCCCATGCGCAAGGAGTGCACCCCATAAGGAGAGCCGCCCAGTGCGAAAAAAGTGTAGCCTGCCCAGGATTGGCACCACACACATGGAGAGCTGACACAGCAAGATGACGCAACAAAACGAGACACGGATTCTGGGTGCCACAGACACAAGTGGACACAGAAAAACACACAGTAAATTGATACAGAGAGCAGATAACTGGGGGGGGGGGGAAGGGAGAGAAATAAATAAAAAATAAATCTTAGAAAAAAACTTACTACAAAGCAGCATGGTACTGGCACAGGGATAGATATATAGACAAATAGAATAGAGCTGAAAACTCAGAAACAAATCCTCACATCTATGGCCAAGTGATTTCTGAAAAGATGTCAAAGACCACTCAATTGTAAAAGAATAGTCTCTTTAACAAATAGCGCTGGGAGAACTGGATCTCCATTTGCAAAAAAAAGAACACTTACCTCACCCATACAACAAAAATAAACTCACAATGGATCGAAGACCTTAATAAGAGCTAGAACTACAAAATGCCTAGAAGAAAGCATAGGGAAGCAACTTTAGGACTTTGTGCTAAGCAATGGTTTCTTAGACTTTATACCCAAAGCACAAACAACAAAAGAAAACAGATAAATGGAGTCTCATCAAAATTAAAACTTTTCTTCCTCAAAGGAATAGATCATGAAAGTAAAAAGACAACCTAAACAATGGGAGATATTTGGAAACCACATATCAAAAAAAAATTAATTACAGTATACATAAAGGGAAATCCTTCAACTTAACAACAAAAAGATGTACAACCCAATTTTTAAAAATGGACAAAAGACATCTCTCCAAGGAAGAAATATGAACAGACAGAAAGCACATGAGGGATGTTCAACATCATTAGCCACCAGGGAAATGCAAATCCAAACCACAATGAGATGCCATCTCACATCTATTAGAATGACTGCTATTTTTTTTAAAGTGGAAAATAATAATAAGTGTTGGAGAGGATGCAGAGAAACAGGAACACTACTTCACTGTTCCTGGGAATATAAAATGGCACAGTCACTGTAGAAGACATTTTGGCAGTTCCTCAGAAAGCTAAATATAAAACTACCATATGACCCGGCAACCCCACTACTAGGTATATACCCAAAGGAACTGAAAGCAGGGACTCAAACAGATATTTGCACACCATTGTTCATAGTGGCATTATTCACAACTGCCAAAAGCAGGAGGTGTCCATCAACTGGTAAGTGGATAAATAAAATGTGGTAATATATAATGGAAAATTATTCATCTGTAAAAAGGAATGAGATTCTGATACATGCAACAATATGGATGAACCTTGAAGACGTCACGTTGAGTGAAATAAGCCAGACAAAAAAGGACAAATGTTGTATGATCTCACTGATTTGAAAACAATTAGAATAAACAAATTCATAGAGTTAGAATCTAGAATATAGCTTACCAGGGGAGAGGGTAGCAATAGGGAATGAGAAGTTGAGCCTTAAAATGTACAGTGTTCCTATTTGGCATGATGGAAATGTTCTGGTAATGAATGGTGGTAATGGTAGCACAACACTGTGAATGCAATTAACGGCATTCAAATAGATATCTGAATATGATTAAAAGGGGAAATATTAGACTGCATATATAATAAGAAAATACAATTTTTTTTAATCCATGGAACTACAACTACACAATGAACCCTAAGTTAAACCATGGACTTTAATTAATAATACAATTATAAAAATGCATATCATCACTTTTAACAAATGTTCTAGCAATGCAAGGTGGTGATGGCAGAAAGGTCTATGGGAATCCTGTAATTTATGCATCATTTTCCTATAAACTCACAACTTCTCCAAGAAAGACAAAAGTTTCAACAACAACAAAAAAGAGTGGGTAGACTTTGAAGAGTTCCTAAAGGAGAATGAAAAGAAATTACCTTATGAGGTGGGAGCAAATCCAGGAGAGGGCAGAGTCACAGAGGCCAAGGGAAGATGGCATCTCATTATGTGGGACAGGGAGAGACCAGGGAGGATGGGAAATAGTAGTGCCAATGAATCTAAGGCAATTAAGGAAAGAGTCTGTCAGTTCTATTCAGTGTATTAGCCACTAACCACATGCTGCTAACCATCTCTGGAAATGTGGCTAGTGTGACTGAGGGCTGAATTTTTAATTTAATGCTACTTTATATAGTGCCATAGGGCTAGGCTGCTATATTGGACAATACAGAGTCTAAAGAAAGCAAGAACAAAATAGCAACATGGGCAAAGTATGAACATTGAACTCAGGTTAATCCAGGTTCATAACAATCTCCTCCACTTATTCTTTGCAGGCTTTGGGAAAGTTATGCCAATTCTACAAACCTAAGATTCTTTATATGCAAAATGGGCATGATAAAAACAACCAGGTGGTTGAAAGTATTAAAGAACTTTTAAGAGTTGGGGTTATATACGTGGCATCTCTAAACAACTTAGAAATGAGAAAAATAGATGAACCTCTGAGCAAAAATGTGCAGTAACTATTTGTAAAAGGTGAAAACATAGAAAAAGTCATCATCTGAAAGAGGTTTCCTGAATTACGTGATGGCAGTTAACAAATGGAAAAAGAGAAAGTTGTCAATTAGAAAGGGGGCGTGGACTATGGAAGCATGAAAAGTAGACTCAAAAGGCAAACACTGGCAGTGTTCATCCAAATCCTAACCAGGGGAGAAAAGCTCTAAAGAACTAGTTTTTAAGTATTTTTCTAGTCACTTAAGCTCAAGTGTCCTTTTGGAAGACTAATATACCAGCCCATCTTACACTGCTGCCAATACAAATTCAGTGGATCTAACTCTCACTGTTCCAATCAATCCATCTCCCTAAGGAGGCGTCAGAGTACCATGTTGCTCTATCTATGTAGAGAGAAAATACAGGACAATAGTTTGCTTATTTTCAGTTCCATCAATGAAGATCTCTTACATAAAATAAACTCTATAATTTTTTTCCTGAACACATTTTTTTCTTCTCATAGAGGTTGACTTCAAGACAAGAACCCTCTGATCCTGCCCACCCAGAAGCGCTAGTCCCTGTAATAGCTGTAAGCCTTCTCATGCAGGCAGCCTTGACATTCGACTGCCCTCCTCCAGGTGTCGTGCAGAGATCATTTCAGGGCTGGGTCACACAAGGATGATTTCAAAAGCTAGTCTTTTGGCCCTTCCAAACTAAGGCAAAGTTCTTAAGGACTTTTCTGAAGACGACATTCTTTCACCATTGCCATCTAGCTTTAGTGAGTACCTATGGCGGAGTCCCTGCCAGAGAGTACACATGTATAATTTTTTTTTTAATAAGAAAAGTTGTAAACTGTTTCAGAAATTACCTAAAATTAGGAGAATACATGGATTATGGAAGATAATCTCTATTAGTAGGGGCCCTGTGGAATCATCTGTGGAGTTTCTCACAGTTGGGCACATCACATAGAGGCCTGGGAGTATGGCCGGAGGATACCCATTGAGGCGAGCAGAATGGCCTCTCTGATAAGAAAAGACACAGGATCGGTAGGTCAAACCATTTGTATTTAGAGCATGCAAAAAGCTAGACAGGGGAAGTGGACTTGGCCCAATGAATAGGACATCCGCCTACCACATGGGAGGTTCAAGGTTCAAACCCAGGACCTCCTTGATCCGTGTGGAGCTGGCCCACGCACAGTGCTGATGCGCACAAGGAGTGCCGTGCCATGCAGGGGTGTCCCCCGTATAGGGGAGCCCCACGCACAAGGAGTGCAACCCATAAGGAGAGTGGCCCAGCGCGAAAAAAATGCAGCTTGCCCAGGAATGGTGCCGCACACATGGAGAGCTGCTGCAGCAAGATGACGCAACAAAACAAGACACAGATTCCAGGTGCTGCTGACAAGAATACAAGCAGACAACTGGGGGTGGGGGAAGGGGAGAGAAATAAATAAAATTAATTAATTTTTAAAAAAAACCTCGACTGACCCTCTCCCTCTTTAGATTTAAAAACCCCCCTAGGGGATCCTGGGAAATATATGGGGTGGCTGGAAAACTCAAGAGGGAGATAGGTTATTTCCAACTAATAAGGGATGCAGGACTTTAAGGATCAAGTAGATAAAAAAGGGGTAATTTCACGCAAACCTGAGGTGAGGGGGCACAATGTCATGTGTTCAGACTCTTACCTTACCTGGACTGGATATAAAGTGATTATCTCAGTGTCTAGCACATAGTAACAACTTAGAAAATGAGAGAGAGTCGGAAATGGGGGAGGGGGCATGGAGATCCACTCAGCAACCATGGAGGGGCTGGAAGAAGCCACTGCAGGAAGACAGAAAACCACACTGGAGAAAACTGCGTTAGGACCTCAGAACGTCACGTTTCTAATAGTCTGTATAAAATACTTCACATATCATTGCAATCAGCTTTCCCGAAAAGCCTAGAAAGTAGGAAAAATAATATTAGTACCATTACTCCTGTCTTACAGATGAAGAGATAGAGGCAAAAACATGGACAAAGGAGTAATTTTCTACACTGTTATGATCATGAACTGCAAAATTCTCTCCAGAAGGCAATTTGGAGATATATATGAAAGGTCTTAAACTGTGCCCATCTTTTCACACTGCAACTCTATTCACAAGAATTCACCCTTGGAAGTAATCAGACCTATATATGTATCCATCACAGCAATGGTTATGACCCAAAGAGGGAAAAACTAAAGGCCCAGTAAAAGGAGGAAACTGATTAAACATCATGATGATGTAGTTATACAGTGAAATTCCATTAAAATTAAGTAATCAAAGGATTTCTTACAATTCGATTTTTTTTTTAATCCCCCCCTTTGTGGCTTTTTGCTTGCTGTCTGCTCTGTGTCCATTCACTGTGTGCTCTTCTGTGTCTGTATTTATTTATTTTTATTCCCCACCCACCCACTCCACGGCTTGCTTGTTGTCTGCTCTCTGTGTCCACTTGCTGTGCACTCTTCTGTGTTTTTTGCCTGTCCCCCTTTTTGTTGCATCACCTCGCTGAGTCGGCTCTCCGCAGCACTTGGCTGCACTCTGCAACACCTGGGCCAGTGGCTCTCCGCAGTGTGCGGGTGAGCCTGCCTTCACAAGGAGGCCCCGGGACACTGAACCCAGGGCCTCTCATATGGTAGACGGGAGCCCAACTGATTGAGCCACAGCCGCTTCCCATACAATCTGATTTTGTTAAAGAAGAAATGCATATGCACAGAAATGCCTGGAAAATATGTATTAAAATTTTAACATATTTCTAGATGGTAAGACTTTTATATTTCTTTCAGTTATTTGACTATTCAGTTATTTAAATAACTTAAAAAGTAAAAACAGAAATAGAATGGGACACACTCCTATGATCTTCAAGACACACTTAATATGTTTACTTTAAGTTCTGTGGCCTTTGAAACATAGGATGTAGGTGTTGGGGTCTTCCAAAGATGAAAGAATATTCAAATAGTATCAAATATAATACTGACTGTATGTGAGATGTAAGGATCTAATGGATTAACAAAAGCCACCTCTATCTATCCTACACAGGTACTTTGGTAGATTCAAGCTTAGAGGGGGGTTTTGAAAAGCAGAATCATGAAGTTTATTGATTTTCATTCTTATCAGAGAATCACAATCTAATCTTCTTCCTTCATATAATATGATAATCAAATTAGTCAATGGTGAATATACCCAACCTTTTCTTGCACTTCTTAAAATGTTCAGAAAAAAATATCAAAGTACCCTGTCATTAGACCTATTGTACTAAAGTAACCAAAATCCTTCACACTTTTGTTCAGGCCAATTTCCTCTGGTATTCATAGCTGTAATTTTGGCACCTCAAAGCCTTCTCTTCCCCATAAATTTTATTTTTTTACTTACATTTAATTATCTATAATATAAACTGTTAGAATTTAGCATCTAGACATAATTCAACAAACAGAAGGGAGTTAATGCTTTCCCAAAAGAATCATCTAAATGAGTGCATTTGTTGTAAATCTCAATTGCCTTGAATTGAATATTATATATATTATATATATTTGCTTTTCCAAGTCAGACTTTCAACCCTGTTTCTTTCCAAATTGTCTGCACACATAAAATATTTGCTGAACTCATCAATGTCTTATGTAAATCCATTTACCACATTGTACCTTTGAATTCAGTTAGCATGACATAAAGTGGCTTATTATGTTAATAAAATATTGATGAACTCAATAAGCCCCAAATAGAACCAAGACATCTTGGGTCTGCATTCATTCAATCCAAAAAATCTGTCAACAGTTTTGCTGACTTGATAGCTCAGAGCCAAACAATGATAAAAACATACTATGTTGAAAGCAGGAAATTATCCTAATCAAAATGTCACATCTAAAAATATCTTTTTTAAAGTGACAATATTGTAAACTGAAATTTCCATAGTGACAATTAAATATAATTAAACGCTAGATTTCTCTTCAAGCTTTTTTTATTCTCTACAACTTATTTTCTGGGCTGAACAGAATTTCTCTCTTAAGTGCCTCTCATTCCTGTCAAGGCAAAACATAGTTGACATTTGTTTTATTGTTTTTAATTTATCAAGTGAATTTAAAGGGATATTAGGCACATTATAAATCACAATAACGCTGAAGATATTTTCTCTAGACATAAAGAGAGATTGAGATTAACCTGTAGCAAGAAAAGTGTAGAGGTGAATACAGACATGCTCATGAAGACAAGAAGAGTGTCCTGAGCACACCTTTTATTTTTTTCTTAAAAGAAGAGTATCCCTTTTATTATACATATACTTTTACATAATGTTTTCATTCTAGGTTTAGTAACTACCTGTCTCTCCCATCAAATAAGAAAGGCCCTGCACATTACAGTAGGAAAAAAAGGTTTTTAGGAAATATAACCTTTTAAATTTATCCATTACAATCTTCCAGTTTTCTTGAGTACTACATTAGAAAGCAGGAATAAGACAGAAGGAAAAAAATGGTATTTCAAGCAACCTGACTCTAATAACCTTAGTTGATAGCACACTCTTTATATTTTTTCTCCCAACAGATAGCTCCATGTGGATGCTTGTCCATACTTTAATATTTTTTTAATTCCTATTAATCACAGCCGGTGTTTATCCTCACTCTTTGAAGCACATTAAGAAGGAGTCTCAATTGTGGAAAATAACTCTGGGCAATCACAAACTAGACGGAAGCACATCTCTCAGAAATATTGAATAGCTGTATCTCAACTGCATTATCAGAATTTAGAACTGCCAAATCAAGATGGAGAACTTGCAGTGGGAAGAGTTATTTAAAAGGAAACCGAATGAGACTAAGAGTATTTTAGGATGAAAGAGCTCCTTGGAAGAACAATGATGTAAACAGCATAGAGAGCAGAAAGGAAAAGGGAAGAGGGTTTAGTACTAATAAAGTTCACTTATGCCAACTCTTTGCTATCACCCCTGTCTGAAAAGGAAAAATAAAGCCCATGAAAAATATTTAAGAATTGCACACTGCTTTTGATAATTTATTGAAGCAAACCGCAAGCAAATTATAGCTATGAAGGGGACCAAAGGAGAAAAAATGAGAAGTTTCTCATTATTAGAACTACCTAGTTTCTTTGGGAGGGGAGAGGATGGGAAAGTGGTATAGTAAAGAACAGATTTTTCCTCTATCTCAGAAGAAAAGATTTTCTTAAAACAGTTTGCTTTTGTTGTGGTTAAAATACATGATGATGCTTCCACTGCAAATGAAATTTATGGAGACAAAGCATAAGACAAGTGTGGGGTATAGATACTGGCTAGTGAGTCAGGATAAGTGGACTTTTATTGGAGTGGAACAACGTTGTTGTAGACCCACCTGATCAATCTTGTAACATTTTCAAATCTACTCAAACTTAGGCACATCCTTACCCATGACGATGACAGGCACCCATTTTTCTTCTTTACTACAAAGTAGCCTACACTGGTGAGGTCTTACTTGGGTTTTTTATATATTTTGTTTGTTTAAACAATTACCAATAACTTATGAGAGGAATCAGATAATGCTGCAAATAGAAATGAATGGAAGGTCAGAGCAGTAGAACTAATGGAAGGAAAGGGAAGAGATGAAGTTGCAGCAATATTAAAGGTGGATCAAACTCTGAAAGAAAACCAAAAACAACAGCAATGGTTAAAATGATTATTCCATTACGTTTTATCCAAGTCAAAGCTGGTATGGAGTGGGGCAGATAGAGGTGTACATTGGAGAGAGAAGGAGAGAAAACTTCATGTTTTGTTATACGACATTAGAATTTCTTTCTTTGTAAGAAAGTAAACAGAACCTTCCTGGAATTTGGTTCAGAAGCTCCTTCCCACCTGCAAGGTACTAGGCCTGGGAATGACAACTGAAGCAACACTGGAATTAGAGATGCAAAAGCTTTAACTCTCAAGTATCTATGAACCCCCTAAAGCATTTCATCATCTTGTGCTTTCTTCAAATAAAGGTTATGACTGACTTATTAGGGAAATGTCCCATTTTATTTATATGAATATATTTTTATTAATAGAAATAAGATACATGTACATGCACTTATTATTTTGTCCATATGATGTCTTCTTCCTTGAAAATTCTGAGGAATAAACTTTAAATAGTTATTTAATGATATACAGAGAATTCACACAAATGATCGATGCTTCATTCTCCGTTTTCATTTCACAAATAATTCTCTGCATTTTGAAAGTTTATAGTATTAGAGTTAGTACTTTGAGATGGGTGTTCTTAATGACAGCCTTTATATATTGATCCGACTTCAAATTTTAAAAGACACATTTCTCACAACATACATCTATCATTTATCTCCCAACTTTTCTATCATATATACATAGTGGTTAAGATGCTTTGGGCTGGAAGTAACAGAAAATCCTCCTCTAGCTTAAATAATAAAGGGGATTTATTGGCATACATAGCTAGAAAGTCCTCGGTTTGGTTAGACTTCACAGTTGATTGAGAGGCTCAATAACATCAGCAAAGACCTGGATGTTTCTGTTTCTCTGCTTTGCATTCATTTTGTTGGCTTCATTCTTAAGTAGTCTTCCCACTGCTACAGAAGAAACTTATACCTAAGTCTGTCCCCAAAATAAAGCTGGGGACATTTAGAAGGCAAGGAATTTAGTCTGAAGTTCATAACTGTTCAAGCACAGACGATAGAATAAATATTTGTTGAACAAACATGTAAATGAATTAACCAACAAATTCTCATGATTCTAAATAAAATTTACCACGTCTCTGGCCTAGCACACTCTCACATACAGCCTACAGGGAAAAAACAGCTACCATTTGCTCAGTCACTTTACATTAAAAGGCATGATGTGAATTGCTTCCTCAGGATCTATATTTAATATGCTATATAATTGAGAGTAGGAGAATCCTAAAAAATTCTTACTGAGTCCACCTGTATTATCTACCTTTATTCCTAATGATAGGCATCAAAAGCCTCCACTCTCATATCTGGCATGTGACTTAAGTTCCTCTTCTCAGCACTTAATGCTGACTAGGTTCTGAGGACAGGGAGAGGAAAAGATAGGTATAATATGAGGGCATTTTCAGGACTTGGGAATTGTCCTGAATGATGTTACAATGACATACAGGCCATTATATATCTCGTCATTACTTAAAAAATTGTGCGAGAGAAAGTATGCTACTACAATGTAAATTACAATCCATGCTTAGTGGCAATGCTCCAAAATGTGTTCATCAATTGTAACAAATTTATCACAGTATTGAAGGATGTGGTTAATGTGGGAGAATGTGGGAGGGATAGGGAACGGGCATATGGGAATCCCCTATTTTATTATATAACATATATGTAATCTAAGTATCTTCTTAAAAAAATTAAAAAGTATATTTAAGAAAAGAACAAGGCAAAAAAGACAAGATGTTCCTCGCCTCCCTTGGTCCGATGGGGGAATTGGAATGCTGAGACTCAAATATGGTGTTATAGACAACTTTTCCACTGGGCCCCTGTCCCTAAGATCATGGTCTTTCACTGACATTTTCAGACTTGAAATTTGGAAATAGAGGTTCCCTAAATAAAATATCATGGGCCAGCTCAGTCAGGGTCTAAATCAGGAGAACCTGGAATCCACTAAGTTCTATGGACTCAATTTCTCTGGTGCATTTCACTTACAGGAAACTGGGTTGGTTTTCCTTTAAAAACAGTCTATATTGCACAAGATTTTTGTTTTAATGTATTTTATTAAAATACAGTTGAATATAGAAGCATAAACAGAGGGGAATAAAATGACTAGGCAAAAAGAAACAAATACAACACATGAGAGGAAAGACAGGAAAGTCAAAGGAAACAGTATTGGGATGCCGGTACAGCCTTGGTGAGCTGGCCCTTGACCGCTCTCCACCTGCATCATTCCTCCCTCATTCTCAACTTCCAAGACGCACTGGCCTTAATGCAGTTCCAGTTAGGTCAAGCATCTCCCTTCATCAGGGCATAGTTCTGCCCTATTTTCTTCCAATGCCCAAATGCTCTTCCCACATTCATCAACCTAAACCTCTGTCATTTATGTTTCGACCTCATTGTCACTACCTGAAGAAAGCCTTCTGTTTCAGTTTGCTAAAAGCTTCTAGGAGGCTTGGCTTTTACAATAGGGATTTATTACGTTAAAAGCCTACACTTCCAAGGCTGAGAAAACTGTCTGAATTAAGGCATCAGGTGAAGCTCTCTCCCCAAAGGTCAGTCGCTTGCGATACTGGACTGCTGCCACAGGGCAAGGCACGCGGGGGCTCTGTCGGTCTCTGCCTTCTCCTCCAAACCATGGAGCTTTTCAGCTTCTTGCTCTCTTGGTGCTCTCTCAGTTTAGGGAGTTCCTCTCTTTTTAGTGGCACAAAGGCCCTTGACTGGGGTGATTTAATCAAAAGGTCACGTCTACAGTAGTTTACAGACACTGGAATGGATTAGCTTTAAGAACAGGATTTTCTGGGGTCCACCCAGATTCAAACTTTTCCATGGCTTACTTAGGCCTCATGAGGTACCCTCATAAATTTATAAGCTCCCACAATATCTGCATTTTTCCTTTCTCTTTTTAGTGCAATCAAAATTAAATGATTATCTAATTTTGCTCCTTTAATATGTCTGCCTTTTCTGTTATACCACCAAATGTTCTTTCCTTCCTTCCTTCCTTCTTTCCTTCCTTTCTTCAAAAAAAAATTATATGTGCTAGAGATAAATACAAATGAGAACAGAAGAGAAACAGAACAGGGAGCCTGACCTCGCCTCATTCAGCATTGTGTATCCTCCGTATTTCACTATTTAGCAAAGTCAATGGAACACTGTTGGTACTTAACACTTGATGGATAGATGAATGGTTGCATTGGAGGAGGAAGATTAGAGATATAAGAAAATTGGGGGACTTGATTGTAACCTAACTGAGCCTGACTCTAAAGCCCACTCTTAACCACTTGGCTATACTCCCAAATGCATGTGTATTGGTTGTGGTATTTGTAATGTCTTTAAGTTTAATCATACTTTTTAAAAATTCTTTTAAGGTACCAGGGTCAGGGATTGAACCTGAGACCTTGTCTGTGGAAAGCCAGAATTCAACCACTGAGCCACATCGACATCCCTGAGTTGGCTCCCTCGCTCGTTTGCTTGTTTTTTTTTTGTTTTTAAGAGGCGTTGGGAACCAAACCTGGGACTTCCAATGTGGGAAGCAGGTGCTCAACTGCTTGAGCTACATTCACGCCCCTTAATCATATTTTTGGTATTACATAACACCTACCTCAGTGCTAGGCATATAGTAAGCATTCATTACAGAAATACTAATTGCTCAAGCACAGCAGGTCAAGGAAAAGGGATTGAGTAGTTTAAGTAGTTTCTGTTTTGTTTTTCTAGACAAAAATTTTCTCCCAATAACTCACACTCTAACACATACTTCATGAATTTTTGCAGAGTGCAGAGTTGCCTTGTCTTATCTCATCATGTTTCTCTTCCAAGATTTGTCTGAATTGTGAAAAATAACCAGATTGCTGACAGCGGAAGAAAGAAGCGAGGGGACTGCCTCCCATAATGAGTTTCTGGTGTAACCGTGCTTGTGCAGGCCCGCTTGAAGGCTGGAGCAGAGGCTTCCCCAAAGGGGGCACACAATCATCTGTTAGGGAATGGGAAGAAAATATCAGAACTTCCATTTAGATTTATTTTGATTTCACCTTTTGAAAATGTCCTTGTTTATGTGTTTTATTATATGAAAAGGTGTTAATAAGACAGTATATGTATATAATTTTAAAATACACATAAATATTGTGAATGACTAAAGAAACATTTTACGGCTAGAACTGCACAGTCGAAACATCTGGAACTACTGGGTTAGATCAGGCAAAGTTCATGTCTAAAACTCCATTTCCTATGTCACCTTATTGAACATAAAATCTCTTTAAAAAGGCATGAAAGAATCCAAGGACAAGGATGTGGATGGGTCATCTCATCACAGATCCATCTCTACCAAAAAGTTGGAAAGATATTCATTCCATATTATTTTTCCTATATTAAAAGAAAAAAATCTATTATTTATTGAAATCTCGATTTATACTAGTCACTATGTAAAAAAATCTATCCTTTTTTAATCCTCACAACAACCCAATATGGGAATATTTACTACTTTATGATTGCATAAATATTGCTCAGAGAATTAAAGAACTTGCTAACATCACACTTCTAGTAAAAGGAGATACCAGAATTTGAATAATTTTAATTGCTAAATCCAAGAATTTTCCCAACAGGAGAATACTAATTTTAGCATTTAGATGTGACCTTGGGCAAATTATTTAAATTCTTTAAGCCTAGACTAATTTTTAAAGAGAATGATGATAATAATTAATTGCAGCTAGTTAGTATGCATCCCATTTGGACACTGTAGAATTGGGAGAAATATAATAATTATTTAAGAGCTATCTACTGTCCTCTAGAGTTTAGTCTTTGAATCTCAAAGCTCATGTTAAATAAATTACAAGGCAGTTTCCAGTTTTTCATCTGTGTATGATGGGTAGCTAGGGTCTCAAACAATATACATTTCTGCTTAGTTTTGAATACAACAAAATCCTGCCTAATTTGAATATGATTTGCACCTTCTCTGCCCAGAGTCAGCAATGAGGAAAAACTTTGATTTTATATTAGATTTCATGAGAAGGGAATCTGAGTATCAAGAATTAAGAACTCCTATCCTGTGCTTCAGGAGATTTATCCAAAACACACAAGACATTCAAACATATTCCTAGTATAAATTTCATACTTAAAATCCTGAAGCGTAACAATAATTTCACTAAGAAAGAACTAGAATATGTCCTTATTTTTACTAATGATAATAATGCCTTATGGCTATAATTACTTTACCGACATGAAGTAATTGGATAATAATACTTGTCTATTTCAAACTGAATATAGAGAAAACATTTTAATTTTTTTACCATAGGCTGCAATAAATAAAATAAAATAAGACTTAAGAAAGAAAATAAATTCTTTGCTCAAATTAACCAAAGTAATAGGATGTGGAGTGAGACAGTTCCCTGTCTTAGAATTTCTGGCTAAGGCATTAAAGCTGAGAATAGTGGATAATAAATAGCCCAACATGTAATATGAGGCTCGATGCACATCTACAAAGGACTGTTGAGGGAAGCGGATTTGGTTCAACTGACAGAGCATCCACCTACCACATGGGAGGTCCAGGGTTCAAACTCAGGGCCTCCTGACCCGTGTGGTGAGCTGGCTGGCGCACAGTGCTAATGCACACAAGAAGTGCCCTGCCACGCAGGGGTGTCCCCCGCATAGGGGAGCCCCACATGCAAGGAATGCATTCCACAAGGAAAGCCGCCCAGTGCAAAAAAAGCGCAGCCTGCCCAGGAGTGGCGCCACACACACGGAGAGCTGACACAGCAAGATGACACAACGAAAAAGAGACAGATTCCCAGTACTGCTGACAAGAATCCAAGCGGACATAGAAGAGCACATACAGCAAATGGACAGAGAGAGCAGACAATGGGGGGAGGTGGAGGAAAGGGAAGAGAAATAAATAAAAAATAAATCTTAAAAAAAAAAGGACTGTTGAGCATGACCAAACTGGCTCAGTTCCCATTACCCAAGCAAGCAATGCAAGATAAAGCCAGAGAGGAAAATGCTTTGACAGAAATTCCTATGAGCAGAGAGAGTTGGACTGTTTTATCCCCCTCTTTTCCCTGTTCCCCAGACACCCTCAATTTAAGCCAAGGAAGATCCTTCAGCCAATTATGAAACTACTTTCTCTCAACAAATCCTTATTTCTACACACTGCTTTGTAATGCTCAGGCTGAGAGTCTGCAAACTTCCTTTCTCCTCTGTCAGCTGGCTTCCTGCTGAGGGAACATTAATAGGGTGCACTTGAAGAAAACTAGAAAACAGGGAAAGAGGGACTTGATTCTTCCTGACCGCTTGCTCTTCTATTAAGACAGTCCCTTTGCCAGTTGGATTCCTGTCTCCAGCGTCATTTGGCACTCATGGAATTAGACTCATTGCACCCCTCAGAGAGAGGAGAATCATCAAGGCTAACTAAGCTGCTTTCTCAGGAGGAGGCCCTACTCTGAGATTCTAATTTCTGATAAGCCGAGTTTCTTCCCTTTGTTCCCAAAGCAAGAGAGGAGTTCATAGCTTCTTGACATTATTAACTTTCTGTCAACCTCAGTCCTCCAACTCCTGTTCAACCAATTCTCTATGGTAAATTATCTCTATTGAAATATCATATGTGGTTTCTGCTTTCCTGACTGGCTCCTGGTTGATAAATTTCTTGATACCAAGGCCTTGAAAGATATAGCTTTATGATTAGCTGGGCCATGTAACTGGCCTTTAACCCCAATGTTAAAGTCCTTGGCAATGGATATTAGAATACTAATCACATGTGCTAGGTAGAGGCATCATAACTGGAAATATTATCATGTGTTTGACTTTGAGGATGTGCTTACAGAAGCCAGTGCCTTGGGGAACCAAGTGGCTGCTACACTTAACCTTCATTTTAATAATGATGATCCTGAGGACTGTGAGGTGGGGTTTCTAACTAAACTGACAACCTACAGAAAGAATGATAAGATCAGAGCTTTAAACTCTCAGCTGAAGTCAAAGACAACCACAAAGCTTTAATGGCAGTTGTAAAAAAAAAAAAAAAAAAAAAAACTCATTTCTTCTAGCTGTAGAGATGATTTCATGGAACATCAGACCCAAATTTTAATTTTAATCTTAATTTGGGAATTTCTGAGTTCTAATTATATGGCAATTCTATAGCTTGAGAATCATCCAAGTTGAGGAATTAAATGTAATTTGAATTCACAGACTCCCCAAATATGAAAGTTAGGGCATTGTGGCAGTGTAAGATTATTTATGAATCCCCAAAAGAAAAAGATTATGTTTGTAAGCTAACCTATTCCTCTGGGTGTAATACCTTTGATTGCATCAGATTCAGCTGAGATGTCTTTGATTAAATTACCTGTTAAGATTAGGAATTTGATTTGACCAAGTCAGTAAACTATGACTCAGTTTGAGTCCCTGCCCCATGGGTGGGCCAAAATACTAACTCTGGAAAACACATGGAAAGAGAGAGAGCTCTGTCGTTTTTGATCCTGGGACCCAGGGAGAGACGAGCCATTTGCCTGATAGTTTGCAGCTGATATAGAAAGACTAGCAAGACACAAGCTCTATGCCAGTCTACAGCTGAGACTGGGAAGAAGCTGGGCCCACAGAGCCTTAAAAGGAAGCCCAGGAAGAGATCACCCGCCATCTTGCTTCAACTTTGGTGAGAGAGTAACCTTGAATTGTAATCTTTAGGGTCTTGTAACTAACTGTAAGCTTTTACCCCAAATAAATACCCTTTATAAAAGCCTACAGATTTCTGGTAATTTGCACCGGTACCCCTTTTGGAAAACTAACACAGAATTTGGTATCAGGAGTGGAGTATAGTCTGTTGCAATTACCAAAAATGCTGGAATGGTTTTATAAATGGGTAAGGGGTATTTTTTGAAGGAATTGTGAGGTGCTTGATGGAAAAGGCCTAAATAGCTTTGAAGAGACTGTTGATAGGATTATGGAGGCTAAAGTTATTTCTGATAAGGCCTTAGGAGGAAAGGATGAGACTATTATTGGAAACCGGAGGAAAGGAGATCTCTGCTTTAAAGTTGCAGAAAACTTAGCAAGATTAACTCCTGATGTTATAATGGAGGCAGAATTTGAAAATGCTGATCCTGGGCATTTAGCTGAAGAACTTTCCAAAGTAAACTTGGAGAATGCAGCTTGGCTTCTCCTTGCAGCTTATAGCAAAACGTGAGGGGAAAGAGGTAAGCTGAGAACTAAATTGTTGGGCACAAAGAAATCAAAGACTGATTCTGTAAATTTCAAGCTTTTGGAAATCAAGCTACCAGACGACAGTGCCCCATTTGAGGAATTAAGTAAACATGGAACTTGTAAGTTAGGATTGAAAATGCCATTACATAGAAAAGACTTGTAGAAAGTTTTCCTGTCTGATGGCTTGAACCCCTGCTTCCTGCATACTAAACCAACAAGCTTTTTATGAGATCTGTATAAACGAAAGCACTGTCAACCTGGACTAAAAGGGACATGGAGGGGAGAGATGGAAGTGAACACAGCTTTAAGAAGAAAACCATGGAAACTGAGGTCTGGAATTTAGACATCTCCTTGGGCCAAGAGAGGCACCTCTGTATATGGAGAGAGTGAGTTTGCCCCAGCATTTGAAGAGGGTGGATGTTCCGGTCCATTGTTCAGGGAGAGTTTGCATACCCCAGGGTACAGAGAGGGTGAAACACATTCACTGGTGGTTAGGGAGAATTACATTAATTCTGCACTTCTTTAACATTTTTTGGAATATTTTAATGTCTTTTTGGGATTCAGAGGGTGTGTGTGGTGGGGGGGGGCAGTTTGAGATTATTTTTGAATCCCAAAAAGAGAAAGATTATGTTTGTAATCTAATCTATTTCCCTGGATGTGATACCTTTGATTGTATTAGATTAAACTGAGATTCTTTGATTAAATTACTTGTTAAGATTAGGGCTTTAATTTGACCTCATCAGTAAAGTGTATCTCAGATTGAGTCCCCGCCCCCTCAGCCGGCCAATATAAGCAAACATTCACTCAAGAAGACACACAAAATGAAAGAAAACTCCGTCATTTTTGATCCTGGGGCCCTGGAGAGAGATGAGACATTCTCCTGATAGTTTGCAGCTGATGTAGAAAGCTCAGCAAGACATAAGCTTTATGCCAAGAGAAAGAGGAAGCTCTGAGGGACAAGCCTTACACCAGCCTACAGCTGAGACTGGGAAGAAGCTGGGCCCACAGAGGCTTAAGAGGAAGAGGAAGCCCAAGAAGAGAGACCATGCAGAGATCAGCAACCATCTTGCCTTAACATGTGGCAACTGACTTTGCTGAGAGAGCAACCTTGAGTTGGACTCTTTAGGGCCCTGTAACTATAAGCTTTTACCCCAAATAAATATCCTTTATAAAAGATGTATTAGTCAGTCAAAGGGGTATTGATGCAAAGTACCAGAAATCTGTTGGGTTTTATAAAGGGTATGCAGCAGTTTGATATTATTTATGAATCCAAAAAGAAATATTGGATTATGTTTGTAAACTGGTCTTTTCCTCTGGGCATATTAGAGTGTACTGGATTCAGAGGTTTTACTTCTACTTGATTAAATAATTAAGGCTTTGATTGGGTCACATCAGTAGGATGTTGTGTTCCTGCCCACCAAGGGGACTGACAGAGAAACTCACAGAGAAATAGCACTGCAGAGGAGGGAGGTTGGACTCTTGAGCTGGAGCCCTGGGAAGTAAGCACACAGAGGAGCTTAGTCGTGAGGTAAGACAGAAGACCCTGGGAAAAGAAACAAGCCATTTGCCTAATAGTCTACAGCTGGCCTCATGGAGATACAGAGCAGCTGAGCCCAGAAAAAGCAAGGCCCAGGAAGAAAGGAACACAGGAAGGTTAGACCCTCGCAGACATCGCCCACCATCTTGCTGCAACATGTGGCCAATGACTTTGGGTGAACAAGTACCTCTTATGGTACCTTGAATTGGGTTATCTAGAGCCTTGCGACTGTACGTGACTACCCTAAATAAATACACTTTATAAAAGCCAACAGATTTCTAGTATTTTGCATCAGCACCCCTTTGGCCAACTAATACAGGGTACTGAACAGAAATCAATTTCTTCCAGAAATACAAAGTTGATTTAACATTAGGAAATCCAATAATATAATTTTTTCCATTATCAAAATAAAGAAGAAATCACATAATAAAATAGATAAAAACCTTTAAATGTAATCAACACAATTTTTGGTTGAAAAATCTTAGCAAACTAGACAGACTAAGAAACATTCCAAACTTTATAAGAACTATCTATGGAAAAAGGCACTAACATGTTAATGATGAAAAATTAAAAGCCTTCCTCTTAAGATCAGTACCCATATGATAAATATACACCATTACTCCTTTCAATCAACATTGTATTTGAGATCTTAACCAACAGAGTAAGATGAGAAAAAAGACAAAAGTATAGAAACTGAAAAGATACAAAACTGCTTTTTTCATATTTTTAACTAAGTCAGCTTACTGACACAAAAAAGGAAGTTAAAAGCTATAATGATTGCAATATTGTCATTTTCCACAAACAATATAGCTCTCTACATATAGAAAAACTCAAAGTAATTTTGGGCTAATTAAGAAAAAATAAGAGAATTTAGCATGTTTCTGGATGCGCATTTAAAATAAAAATGAAAAACTTAATTTCCTCATATAAATCTACTTTCTGGCCCAACTACAGAGAATAACCTGTGGTAAAACACTGGGATAAAACCATCTCATGCTGTACTTTAAGTCATATTTCATTGAGCTGAATGATCCTCCAGTGTCAGAAAACATTCAGGCAGTTTTCCAATATGCCTTTAGTACTTTTAAGAAGTACTTTAAAGTACGATAAAAGAAATGATGGATATAGATTCTAGAGTACCTTCACTAGCCCCAATTGGTGCTAAAAACTACAAATTTACCTTTCTTTAAGTGGTGCATTTGTTTTTTGTTTTTTTTAAGATTTCTTTCTTTCTTTCTTGTCAACCCCTTGTTGATTGCACTTGCTGTGTCTGTTGTCTTCCTCATTTCTTCAGGAGACACCAGGAACCGAATCCAGGACCTCCAATGTGGGAGAGAAGTGCCTAATCTCGAGCCAACTCCATTTCCTGCTTTGTTGTGTCTCTCATTATGTTTTTTTCTTTTTGTGTCTCTTGTTGCATCATCTTGTTGCATCAGCTTGCTGTGCCTGCCCATCGCATCAGCTTGCTGTCTTGCTTGTTTTCTTTAGAAGGTACTGGAAACTTGCACCAGGAACCTCTGCTCCCTGCTTTGTTGTGTCTCTCATTTTGTTTTTCTTCTTGTGTCTCTTGTTGTGTTAGCTTATTGTGTCAGCTTCCCACACTTGCCCGTCACGTCAACTCACTGTCTTCTTTAGGAGGCACCAGGAACCAACCCACGGACCTCCCATGGGGTAGGCAGGAGCTCAGCCACTTGAGCCACATCCACTTCCCATTTGTTTTTTATTGATAAAGGATGCTGCTAGATATTAAACAATAATACTTCAGTGTTAAGGAAGAGAACATCAAGTCAAATTCAGAATCAATGTCAGAACTATAATTTTAATGAGTAATTTCCATTACTAAGTCAGTATAAGCCTGAATTTACAAAACACAGAACCCCAGACGGATACCCATGTGATGAAGATGACATTCAATTTTTTAAAAAATTATTATAATTACTTGACCTGCATCCTTCTTACAATTGCATAGAAGAGTCACACTGAATTGGCTTTTATTTCCACACAATCACAATATTTACAACTAGATGGATCACAAAGTACTCCTTTGGTATACATAACAAAAACACAAATCAGTCTGGCTTACAAAATCAGAATCCACTTGCTAACACAACCAACTATAAAGACTTTTTAATTCCTTTTACCTTTTTGGCTTATCTTTTAGCCTTCTTTGAGGTCTCTGCATACTTTTCAGCTGTGTAATTTAGGAATGGGGAAAGGTTTAGCATGCTTTGTGTATAAAATAAAGGTTACTGCTTGCTGCCCATATACATTCATGCATTCAACAAGTATTCACTTAAATGCTATGATGCATTAACTGCAAGTTAGATACTTAGAAGGAGCATTAGGAAAAAAGCCAACAATCTAGTTACAAAGATGAGTCAAATCCAGAAAGTAGTTAAGTAACAATGGGCAAAAGGAGCTCACCGAAATGGAAAATCTGGGAAAACTAGGGCAGTCAAAAAGATTTAAAGAGGAGACAGGACATGAACTTTTCCCTAATCAATGGTTGACAGCTGGGTAGGTGAATGTAGTAACTACTGTGTTGTGCACCCAGATCCTTCCTTCAGAAACAAGAACTCATTTACCCAGCTTTCGGAGGCAATGCCAGTTAAAGGCTCTCAACTGGGGCCCTCACCAGAATTGTCCTTCAGAGAAGGTAGCTGCCTCACCCAGGGCTACACGCTGCCTGCTTCTAATGATGGGTCCAGGTGGGAAACAAAGTCCAGCCCCCATGCCTCTGCCTGAAGACGCGAAAGGATGATCCCTGTTCTAGCCCTCCCTAGGTGATTCGCCCTATGTGATCAATGGAGGACTCAATTGCTATCCTGTCCTTCACACCTGGCAACCACAAAGCTGTCCTCAATTTTTATAATTTTGTCCCTGTTACATAAATGGAATCACATAGTATGTAAGTTTTGTATGGTTTCCCTCACTCAGCATAATTCTCTCAAGATTCATCCACATTGCTGCATGTGCCAATAGCTTCTTCTTTTTTATTTCTGAGTAATATTCCATGGTTTGGGTATACCAGTTTGTTTAACCATTCACCCAGTGAAGAATATCTGGCTTGTTTCCAGTTTTGAGTATTATGAATAAAGGAGTTAAGAAGTTCACATGCAGGGTTTTGAGTGAACATAAGTCTTTATTTCACTGGGATAAATTCCCAGGAGGCTGAATGCTGGGCATGTGGTAGTTGCATGTTTAGTTTTTATTTTCAAAACTTTCAAATTGTTTTCCAGAGAGGGGGTGCCATTTTGCAGATCCACAAATAGTATATGAGTGATCTAGGTTCTCTGCTGTTTTCACTATTTTTTATTTTAGCCATTACAGCGGATAACATTGATGATTTCTGAGTCAACCTTGCATCCCTGGAATAAATTCTATTTGGTCATTATGTATGAGTCTTTATATATTCTTAATCTCTTATTTGACAGTATTTTGTTGAGGATTTTTATGTCTATATTAATGAGTAATAATTTATCTGTAGTTTACTATTTATATTGTTTTTGTCTTGTTTTTGGTATAAGAGTAACACCACCTTCATAAAATGAATTGGAGAGGGGGAGGACTCCTCTCTGTTCTTGAAGAGATTCTGCAGAATTGGTATGAATTCTTCTATAAACAATTGAAAGAATTCTCCAGTGAATAGTTAATAGTTAGAGGGTATATTAGTTGACCAAAGGAGTGCTGATGCAAAGTACGAGAAATCTGTTGGCTTTTATAAAGGGTATTTATTTGGGGTAAAAGCTTACACTTACAAGGCTCTAAAGGGTCCAACTCAAGGCTGCTTTCTCACCAAAGTCTGTTGCCACAGTTGAAGCAAGATGGTGGGCTATCTCTGCCTAGTTTCTGGGGCCTTCTCAGCTGCTCAGTTTCTCTGTTCTCTTTGGTTGCAAACTATCAGGCAAATGGCTCTTCTCTCTGGGCCTTTAGCTGTTTGAGCCTTCTCTTTTCTGTTACATGGCAGGACTGAAATGGCCAAGTTTTCTCCTCTTCCATGTCTATGGAGCTCTCTCCCTGTATGTCTTCTTTTTTTTTTTTTTTAAGATTTATTTATTTCTCTCCCCTCCCCCTCCCACCCCCCACCCCCCCACCCCGGTTGTCTGTTCTCCGTGTCTGTTTGCTGAGTCTTCTTTGTCGGCTTCTGTTGTTGTCAGCGGCACGGGAATCTGTGTTTCTTTTTGTTGCATCATCTTTCTGCGTCATCCTGCTGCGTCAGCTCTCCGTGTGTA